>NC_069503.1:877100101-877387601 GCF_027579735.1 Bombina bombina | reverse complement strand
ATTTCTAACAAGACTGTGTAATGCTGGAAGGCTGTCATCTCCCCTCATGGGGACCGGTAAGCCATTTTCTTAGTCTCAAACAGAATAAAGGGCTTTATATGGGCTATAAAACTGGTAGACACTTTTATGGGCTAAATCGATTGCTTTATTTGGACATTTTATACATGTTTATGCTGATAATTCACATTTATAAACTTGGGGAACGTTTTTTAACGGCAGGCACTATGTTAGACACCTTTTCCAGTCAGTGAGGGCCTTCCCAGTTGTGGGCTGAGCCTCATTTTCGCGCCATTACTGCGCAGTTGTTTTTGAGAGCAAGACATGCAGATGCATGTGTGAGGATCTGAAAGTAGCTGGAAAAGTTTCTAGAAGGCGTCATTTGGTATCGTATTCCCCTCTGGGTTTGACAAAGTCACAGCAAAGGCTGTAGCTGGGACTGTATAGGGGTTAAAATTGTAAACGGCTCCGGTTCCGTTATTTCTTTCATGTAATTAGCAAGAGTCCATGAGCTAGTGACGTATGGGATATACATTCCTACCAGGAGGGGCAAAGTTTCCCAAACCTCAAAATGCCTATAAATACACCCCTCACCACACCCACAATTCAGTTTTACAAACTTTGCCTCCTATGGAGGTGGTGAAGTAAGTTTGTGCTAGATTCTACGTTGATATGCGCTCCGCAGCAAGTTGGAGCCCGGTTTTCCTCTCAGCGTGCAGTGAATGTCAGAGGGATGTGAGGAGAGTATTGCCTATTTTGAATTCAGTGATCTCCTTCTACGGGGTCTATTTCATAGGTTCTCTGTTATCGGTCGTAGAGATTCATCTCTTACCTCCCTTTTCAGATTGACGATATACTCTTATTTATATACCATTACCTCTGCTGATTTTCGTTTCAGTACTGGTTTGGCTTTCTACAAACATGTAGATGAGTGTCCTGGGGTAAGTAAATTTTATTTTCTGTGACACTCTAAGCTATGGTTGGGCACTTTGTTTATTAAGTTCTAAATATATGTATTCAAACATTTATTTGCCTTGACTCAGGATGTTCAACATTCCTTATTTTCAGACAGTCAGTTTCATATTTGGGATAATGCATTTGAATCAATCATTTTTTCTTACCTTAAAAAATTTGACTCTTTTTTTCCCTGTGGGCTGTTAGGCTCGCGGGGGCTGAAAATGCTTCATTTTATTGCGTCATTCTTGGCGCAGACTTTTTTGGCGCAAAAAATCTTTTCTGTTTCCGGCGTCATACGTGTCGCCGGAAGTTGCGTCATTTTTTGACGTCTTTTTGCGCCAAAAATGTCGGCGTTCCGGATGTGGCGTAATTTTTGGCGCCAAAAAGCATTTAGGCGCCAAATAATGTGGGCGTCTTATTTGGCGCTAAAAAATATGGGCGTCGCTTTTGTCTCCACATTATTTCAGTCTCATTTTTTCTTTGCTTCTGGTTGCTAGAAGCTTGTTTATTGGCATTTTTTCCCATTCCTGAAACTGTCATTTAAGGAATTTGATCAATTTTGCTTTATATGTTGTTTTTTCTCTTACATATTGCAAGATGTCTCACGTTGCATCCGAGTCAGAAGATACTTCAGGAAAATCGCTGTCTAGTGCTGGAACTACCAAAGCTAAGTGTATCTGCTGTAAACTTTTGGTAGCTATTCCTCCGGCTGTTGTTTGTATTAATTGTCATGACAAACTTGTTAATGCAGATAATATTTCCTTTAGTAATGTACCATTGCCTGTTGCAGTTCCTTCAACATCTAAGGTGCAGAATGTTCCTGATAACATAAGAGATTTTGTTTCTGAATCCATCAAGAAGGCTATGTCTGTTATTTCTCCTTCTAGTAAACATAAAAAATCTTTTAAAACCTCTCTCTACAGATGAATTTTTAAATGAACATCATCATTCTGATTCTGATGACTCTTCTGGTTCAGAGGATTCTGTCTCAGAGATTGATGCTGATAAATCTTCATTTCTCCTGTTAAGTGTGATCAGTCCACGGGTCATCATTACTTCTGGGATATTAACTCCTCCCCAACAGGAAGTGCAAGAGGATCACCCAGCAGAGCTGCTATATAGCTCCTCCCCTCTACGTCACACCCAGTCATTCTCTTGCACCCAACTAATAGATAGGATGTGTGAGAGGACTGTGGTGATTTTACTTAGTTTTTATGACTTCAATCAAAAGTTTGTTATTTTAAAACAGCACCGGAGCGTGTTGTTCATTCTCAGGGGGAATTTGAAGAAGAATTTACCTGAGTTTCTATATGATTTTAACCGGAGTAGTTAAGATCATGTTGCTGTTCTCGGCCATCTGAGGGGTGAGGTATACTTCAGATCAGGGGACAGCGGGCAGGGTCACCTGCAAAGAGGTATGTAGCAGCTTATTATTTTCTGAGAATGGAATTGATTAGAAAATACTGCAAATACCTATATAAAGTAAGTTCAGCCTTAAATGCAGTAGTAGCAACTGGTATCAGGCTGTCATGTATGTATATTTCTCCAACATTGGTGTGTCCGGTCCACGGCGTCATCCATTACTTGTGGGATATTCTCCTCCCCTACAGGGAAAGGCAAGGAGAGCACACAGCTGAGCTGTCCATATAGCTCCCCCTCTAGCTCCGCCCCCCAGTCATTCTCCTTGCCGCTCTGAACAAGTAGCATCTCCTCGGGGATGGTGAGGAGTTTGTGGTGTTAGTTGTAGTTTTTTATATCTTCTATCAAGAGTTTGTTATTTTAAAATAGTGCTGGCTTGTACTATTTACTCTACAACAGAAAAGTGATGAAGATTTCTGTTAAGAGGAATATGATTTTAGCACAAGTAACTAGAATCCATTGCTGTTACCACGCAGGACTGTTGAAACAAGAGAACTTCAGTTGGGGGTAACAGTTTGCAGACTCATCTGCTTTAGGTATGACTAGTCTCCTTCTAACAACACAGGCTAATGCTAGATGACAGTCATTTTTCCCCTCAGGGAAAATGGTAAGCCATTTTTCTTTCACCTCAGCAAAAAAGATAACAGGCTTCCCCTTTTTGATTTTTATGCTGGTAGACACTGTTAGGGGCAAAATCGATTGGTTTTTATTACAATATCATGGCATTTGAACTGTTTTATAAGCTCATATACACTTGGGAACGTTTTTTATTGATCTGGCATGTTTTAGACACCTAAATCTAGTCAGGAAGGCCCCTTCACTCTAGTGTGCTGAGGGAGGAAGCCTCATTTTGGTGCTTCAGCTGTGCAGTTGATTTCAAGGCAGTGCATGCAGTTTTCATGTGAGAGGGTCCTGTGACTCAGAAAGTGACTCCAGAAGGCTTATTTCTGTGGATGATTGACCCCTAAGGAAGGTAAAATGCTGCAGCAATACTGTAGCAGGGATTGTAGTGTATAAAAACGGTTAAATCCAACAATTAGCTCTGGTTTGCTTGTTTTAAGAGCTAGAGTCTCCATATTTGCTGTGCAATACTTTCTAAGCATTAGGGTAAACAGACCAAGAAACCTGCTGCTGCTACCAAGACAGCATGAAGGGGTAGCCCCCGATCCGGGACCGGATCTGGTAGGGGGCAGACTATCTCTCTTCGCTCAGGCTTGGGCAAGAGATGTTCCGGATCCCTGGGTACTAGAAATAGTCTCCAAGGGATACCTGCTAGAGTTCAAGGGACTTCCTCCAAAGGGAATATTCCACCTGTCTCACTTATCTTCAGACCAGATAAAGAAACAGGCATTCTTACATTGTGTAAGAGACCTATCAAAGATGGGAGTGATAAACCCAGTCCCCTCCGGGGAACAAGGTCTAGGTTTTTACTCAAACCTGTTTGTGGTTCCCAAAAAAGAGGGAACTTTCAGGCCAATCCTGGATTTAAAGATATTAAACAATTTCCTCAGAGTTCCATCCTTCACGTGGCTCTTCCACACCGCTCCCAGAATTTTCTCAAAGGTGCTAGGGTCCCTTCTAGCGGTCCTAAGGCCGAGGGGCATCGCTGTAGCACCTTATCTAGACGACATCCTAATCCAAGCGTCATTTCTTTCCAAAGCGAGGGCCCACACAGACATTGTGTTGGCTTTTCTCAGATCTCACGGGTGGAAGGTGAACATAGAAAAGAGTTCACTGTCACCGTCCACAAGGGTTCCATTTCTGGGAACAATAATAGATTCAATGGAAATGAAGATCTTCCTGACAGAAGTCAGAAAGTTAAAGCTTCTAAACGCTTGTCAAGTTCTTCATTCTATTCCTCAACCCTCCATAGCTCGGTGCATGGAAGTAATAGGACTAATGGTCGCAGCAATGGACGTGGTTCCTTTTGCTCGAATTCATCTAAGACCATTACAGCTGTGCATGCTCAATCAGTGGAATGGGGACTATACAGACTTGTCTCCCCAAATTCAAGTAGACCAGGTAACCAGGGACTCACTTCTCTGGTGGTTGACCCAGGATCACCTGTCTCAGGGAATGAGTTTCCGCAGACCGGAGTGGGTCATTGTCACGACCGACGCCAGCCTCTTGGGGTGGGGCGCGGTCTGGGACTCCCTGAAAGCTCAGGGCCTATGGTCTCGGGAAGAGTCGCTTCTCCCGATAAACATTTTGGAACTAAGAGCAATATTCAATGCGCTCCTGGCTTGACCTCAGCTAGCGAAAGCCAGGTTCATAAGATTTCAGTCGGACAACATAACGACTGTTGCGTACATCAATCATCAGGGGGGAACAAAGAGTTCCCTAGCGATGAAGGAAGTAACCAAGATCATCCAATGGGCAGAGAATCACTCCTGCCATCTATCTGCTATTCACATCCCAGGAGTAGACAACTGGGAGGCGGACTATTTGAGTCGTCAGACTTTCCATCCGGGGGAGTGGGAACTCCACCCGGAGGTCTTTGCTCAGTTAACCCAATTATGGGGCATTCCAGACATGGATCTAATGGCGTCCCGTCAGAACTTCAAGATTCCTTGTTACGGGTCCAGATCCAGGGATCCCAAGGCGATTCTAGTGGATGCATTAGTGGCGCCTTGGTCGTTCAACCTAGCGTATGTGTTTCCACCGTTTCCTCTCCTTCCCAGGCTCATAGCCAGGATCAAACAGGAAAAGGCCTCGGTGATTCTGATAGCTCCTGCGTGGCCACGCAGGACTTGGTATGCAGACCTGGTGAATATGTCATCGGCTCCACCATGGAAGCTACCTTTGAGACAGGATCTTCTAGTACAAGGTCCATTCGAACATCCAAATCTAGTTTCTCTGCAGCTGACTGCTTGGAAATTGAACGCTTGATTTTATCCAAACGTGGGTTTTCGAATTCTGTGACAGATACTCTGGTCCAAGCCAGAAAACCTGTGACTAGTAAGATTTACCATAAAATATGGCGTAAATATATCTGTTGGTGTGAATCCAAGGGATTCTCCTGGAGTAAAATAAAAATTCCAAGGATTCTCTCCTTTCTCCAAGAAGGTTTGGATAAAGGGTTGTCCGCTAGTTCTCTAAAGGGACAGATTTCTGCTTTATCTGTCTTGTTACACAAACGACTGGCAGCTGTGCCAGATGTACAAGCTTTTGTTCAGGCTTTAGTTAGAATCAAGCCTGTTTACAGAACCATGACTCCTCCTTGGAGTCTAAATTTAGTTCTTTCAGTTCTTCAAGGGGTTCCGTTTGAACCTTTACATTCCATAAATATTAAGTTATTATCTTGGAAAGTACTGTTTTTGGGTGCTATTTCTTCTGCTAGAAGAGTTTCTGAATTATCTGCTTTGCAGTGTAATCCACCCTATCTGGTTTTCCATTCAGATAAGGTTGTTTTGCGTACTAAGCCTGGTTTTCTTCCAAAAGTTGTTTCCAACAAGAATATTAACCAGGAAATAGTTGTTCCTTCTCTGTGTCCGAAACCAGTTTCAAAGAAGGAACGTTTATTAAACAATTTAGATGTTGTTCGTGCTTTAAAGTTCTATTTAGAAGCAACAAAAGATTTTAGACAAACCTCATCTTTGTTTGTCGTTTACTCTGGTAAGAGGAGAGATCAAAAAGCTACTGCTACCTCTCTCTCTTTCTGGCTAAAAAGCATTATCCGATTGGCCTATGAGACTGCCGGACGACAGCCTCCTGACCGAATCACAGCTCACTCTACTAGGGCTGTGGCTTCCACATGGGCCTACAAGAATGAGGCTTCTGTTGATCAGATATGTAAGGCAGCGACTTGGTATTCTCTGCACACTTTTGCCAAATTCTACAAATTTGATACTTATGCTTCTTCGGAGGCTATTTTTGGGAGAAAGGTTTTGCAAGCCGTGGTGCCTTCCATTTAGGTAACCTGATTTGCTCCCTCCCTTCATCCGTGTCCTAAAGCTTTGGTATTGGTTCCCACAAGTAATGGATGACGCCGTGGACCGGACACACCAATGTTGGAGAAAACAGAATTTATGCTTACCTGATAAATTACTTTCTCCAACGGTGTGTCCGGTCCACGGCCCGCCCTGGTTTTCCTAATCAGGTTGAAAATTTTTTTGTCTTTATACACTACAGTCACCACGGCACCCTATAGTTTCTCCTTTTTCTCCTAACCGTCGGTCGAATGACTGGGGGGCGGAGCTAGAGGGGGAGCTATATGGACAGCTCAGCTGTGTGCTCTCCTTGCCTTTCCCTGTAGGGGAGGAGAATATCCCACAAGTAATGGATGACGCCGTGGACCGGACACACCGTTGGAGAAAGTAATTTATCAGGTAAGCATAAATTCTGTTTTTCACTTCAGTAGTCTGGGGAATGGCACTTCACTGGATGATACTGTATGAATAAACCTTAGCCTATATTGCAGTGAGAACGGCTAGCAGTAGGTTTCTGTGACAATTTATTATCAGGTTAAACGTTTTGCTGGCATGTTAAATCGTTTAATTTTCTGAGGTACTGGGTGAAAAATTGTGTTGGGCACTAATTATCCACTTGACGGGCATTTTATTCAATTTTTGACAGTTTACTGATCTCCCTCACTGTTGTGTGTGAGGGGGAGGGGCTTAATTTGGCGCTTTTACTACGCATCAGGAATTCAGTCACAAGTCTGTTTTTCTTCCCTGCATGATCCGGTTCGTCTCTACAGAGCTTAAGGGTCGTCAAAAGTTATTTTGAGGGAGGTAATCACTCACAGCAGACCTGTGAGATAGTGCTTGACTGTGATAAAAAACGTTATATTCTGTACTTTTTTTCTGTCATTTAAGGGTTAGTTATCCATTGCTAATGGGGACAATCCTTTGCTAAATATATATTTTTTCCGGTAAAAATTTGATTTTATTGTTTCTCAACTGTCATAACTTCTGTGCTTCTTAAAGGCACAGTACATTTTTTTCATACTATTGAAATTTAAATTGAAAAGTATTTCCAAGCTGCTGGTTTAATTGCTAGTGTGTTTAACATGTCTGATTCAGAGGAATATCTCTGTGCTATATGTGCTAAAGCCAAAGTGGAGCCCAATAGAAATTTATGTACTAATTGCATTGATGCTACTTTAAATAAAAGTCAATCTGTACAAATTGAACATCATTCACCAAACAACGAGGGGAAAGTTATGCCGACTAACTTGCCTCACGTGTCAGTACCTGAATCTCCCGCTCGGGAGGTGCGTGATTTGGTAACGCCGAGTACTTCAGGGCGGCCATTACAAATCACATTGCAGGACATGGCTAATGTTATGATTGAACTTAGAGGGAAGCGTGACCACTCTGGGGTGAGAACAGAGTGCGCTGATAATACTAGGGCCATGTCAGATACTGGGTCACAGTATGCGGAACATGAGGACGGAGAGCTTCAATCTGCAGGTGACGGTTCCGATCCCAATAGAGTGGATTCAGACATTTCTAATTTTAAGTTTAAGCTTGAGAACCTCCGCGTTCTACTAGGGGAGGTATTAGCGGCTCTGAATGATTGTAACACCGTTGCAATTCCAGAGAAGTTATGTAGGCTGGATAGATACTATGCGGTACCGGCGAGTACTGACGTATTTCCTATACCTAAGAGGCTTACAGAGATAATTACTAAGGAGTGGGATAGGCCCGGTGTACCCTTTTCCCCCCCTCCTGTATTTAGAAAAATGTTCCCAATAGACGCCACCACTCGGGACTTATGGCAGACGATCCCTAAGGTGGAGGGAGCGGTTTCTACTCTGGCTAAGCGTACCACTATCCCGGTGGAGGATAGCTGTGCCTTTTCAGATCCAATGGATAAAAAATTAGAGGGTTACCTTAAGAAAATGTTTGTTCAACAAGGTTTTATACTACAACCCCTTGCATGTATTGCGTCTGTCACGGCCGCGGCAGCTTTTTGGTCCGAGTCCCTGGAAGAGACTCTTGACTCAATTACTATCGAAGAAATTTCAAACAGGCTTAAAACCATTAAGCTAGCTAATTCATTTGTTTCAGATGCCGTAGTACATTTAACTAAACTTACGGCTAAGAATTCCGGTTTCGCCATTCAGGCACGCAGAGCACTGTGGCTAAAATCGTGGTCAGCTGACGTTACTTCTAAATCTAAGTTACTTAACATACCTTTCAAAGGGCAGACCTTATTCGGGCCCGGTTTGAAAGAAATTATCGCTGACATTACAGGAGGTAAAGGCCATGCCCTGCCTCAAGACAGAGCCAAGCCTAGGGCTAGACAGTCTAATTTTCGTTCCTTTCGTAATTTCAAAGCAGGAGCAGCATCAACTTCCTCTGCTCCAAAACAGGAAGGAGCTGTTGCTCGTTACAGACAAGGCTGGAGACCTAACCAGTCCTGGAACAAGGGCAAGCAGGCCAGAAAACCTGCTGCTGCCCCTAAGACGGCAAGAATTGAGGGCCCCCTATCCGGGAACGGATCTAGTGGGGGGCAGACTTTCTCTCTTCGCCCAGGCTTGGGCAAGAGATGTCCAGGATCCCTGGGCACTAGAGATCATATCTCAGGGATATCTTCTGGATTTCAAAACCTCTCCCCCAAAAGGGAGATTCCATCTGTCAAGGTTGTCAACAAACCAAATAAAGAAGGAGGCGTTTCTACGCTGCGTACAAGATCTGTTACTAATGGGAGTGATCCATCCGGTTCCGCGGTCGGAACACGGACAGGGATTTTACTCAAATCTGTTTGTGGTTCCCAAGAAAGAAGGAACCTTCAGACCAATCTTGGATTTAAAGATCCTAAACAAATTCCTAAGAGTTCCATCGTTCAAAATGGAAACTATTCGGACAATTCTACCCATGATCCAAAGGGGTCAGTACATGACCACAGTGGATTTAAAGGATGCTTACCTTCACATTCCGATTCACAGAGATCATTACCAGTATCTAAGGTTTGCCTTCCTAGACAGGCACTACCAGTTTGTAGCTCTTCCATTCGGGTTGGCTACGGCTCCAAGAATCTTCACAAAGGTTCTGGGGGCTCTTCTGGCGGTGCTAAGACCGCGAGGAATTTCGGTAGCTCCATACCTAGACGACATTCTGATACAAGCTTCAAGCTTTCAAACTGCCAAGTCTCATACGGAGTTTGTACTGGCATTTCTGAGATCGCATGGGTGGAAGGTAAACGAAAAGAAGAGTTCTCTCTTTCCACTCACAGGAGTTCCCTTCTTGGGGACTCTTATAGATTCTGTAGAAATGAAGATCTACCTGACAGAAGACAGGTTAACAAAACTTCAAAACGCTTGCCGTGTCCTTCATTCCATTCAACACCCGTCAGTGGCTCAATGCATGGAGGTGATCGGCTTAATGGTAGCGGCAATGGACATAGTACCCTTTGCACGCTTACACCTCAGACCGCTGCAATTGTGCATGCTAAGTCAGTGGAATGGGGATTACTCAGATTTGTCCCCTACTCTGAATCTGGATCAAGAGACCAGAAATTCTCTTCTGTGGTGGCTTTCTCGGCCACATTTGTCCAGGGGGATGCCATTCAGCAGGCCAGAATGGACGATTGTAACAACAGACGCCAGCCTGCTAGGTTGGGGCGCTGTCTGGAATTCCCTGAAGGCTCAGGGATCATGGACTCAGGAGGAGAGTCTCCTACCAATAAACATTCTGGAATTGAGAGCAGTTCTCAATGCCCTTCTGGCTTGGCCCCAATTAACAACTCGGGGGTTCATCAGATTTCAGTCGGACAACATCACGACTGTAGCTTACATCAACCATCAAGGAGGGACAAGAAGCTCCCTAGCGATGATGGAAGTATCAAAGATAATTCGCTGGGCAGAGTCTCACTCTTGCCACCTATCAGCAATCCACATTCCGGGAGTGGAGAACTGGGAGGCGGATTTCTTAAGTCGTCAGACTTTTCATCCGGGGGAGTGGGAACTTCATCCGGAGGTCTTTGCCCAAATACTTCGACGTTGTGAAATAGATCTCATGGCGTCTCGACAGAACGCCAAGCTTCCTCGTTACGGGTCCAGATCCAGGGATCCGGGAGCGGCCCTGGTAGATGCTTTGACAGCACCTTGGACCTTCGGGAGAGCTTATGTGTTTCCACCCTTCCCGATGCTTCCTCGATTGATAGCCAGGATCAAACAGGAGAGAGCATTGGTGATTCTAATAGCGCCTGCGTGGCCACGCAGGACCTGGTATGCAGATCTAGTGGACATGTCATCCTGTCCACCTTGGTCTCTGCCTCTGAGACAGGACCTTCTGATTCAGGGTCCCTTCAAACATCAAAATCTAATTTCTCTGAAGCTGACTGCCTGGAAATTGAACGCTTGATTTTATCAAAACGTGGATTTTCTGAGTCAGTAATTGCTACCTTAATACAGGCTAGGAAGCCTGTTACCAGAAAGATTTACCATAAAATATGGCGTAAATACCTATATTGGTGCGAATCCAAAGGTTACTCTTGGAGTAAGGTTAGGATTCCTAGGATATTGTCTTTTCTACAAGAAGGTTTAGAAAAGGGTTTATTCGCTAGTTCCTTAAAGGGACAGATCTCAGCTCTGTCCATTCTGTTGCACAAACGTCTGTCAGAAGTTCCAGACGTTCAGGCTTTTTGTCAGGCTTTGGCCAGGATTAAGCCTGTGTTTAAAACTGTTGCTCCGCCATGGAGTTTAAACCTTGTTCTTAACGTTTTACAGGGCGTTCCGTTTGAACCCCTTCATTCCATTGATATAAAGTTGTTATCTTGGAAAGTTCTATTTTTAATGGCTATTTCCTCGGCTCGAAGAGTCTCTGAGTTATCAGCCTTACATTGTGATTCTCCTTATTTGATTTTTCACTCGGATAAGGTAGTTCTGCGTACTAAACCTGGGTTCTTACCTAAGGTAGTCACTAACAGGAATATCAATCAAGAGATTGTTGTTCCATCCTTGTGTCCAAATCCTTCTTCAAAGAAGGAACGACTTCTGCACAATCTGGATGTAGTTCGTGCCCTAAAATTTTATTTACAGGCAACTAAAGATTTTCGACAAACGTCTTCCCTGTTTGTCGTTTACTCTGGTCAGAGGAGAGGTCAAAAAGCTTCTGCTACCTCTCTCTCTTTTTGGCTTCGTAGCATAATACGTTTAGCTTATGAGACTGCTGGACAGCAGCCTCCTGAAAGAATTACAGCTCATTCCACTAGAGCTGTGGCTTCCACTTGGGCCTTTAAGAATGAGGCCTCTGTTGAACAGATTTGCAAGGCTGCAACTTGGTCTTCGCTTCATACTTTTTCCAAATTTTACAAATTTGACACTTTTGCTTCTTCGGAGGCTATTTTTGGGAGAAAGGTTCTTCAGGCAGTGGTTCCTTCTGTATAAAGATCCTGCCTGTCCCTCCCGTCATCCGTGTACTTTTGCTTTGGTATTGGTATCCCAGAAGTAATGATGACCCGTGGACTGATCACACTTAACAGGAGAAAACATAATTTATGCTTACCTGATAAATTCCTTTCTCCTGTAGTGTGATCAGTCCACGGCCCGCCCTGTTTTTTATGGCAGGTCTAAATTTTTAAATTATACTCCAGTCACCACTGCACCCTTTAGCTTCTCCTTTCTCGTTGGTTCTTGGTCGAATGACTGGGTGTGACGTAGAGGGGAGGAGCTATATGCAGCTCTGCTGGGTGATCCTCTTGCACTTCCTGTTGGGGAGGAGTTAATATCCCAGAAGTAATGATGACCCGTGGACTGATCACACTACAGGAGAAAGGAATTTATCAGGTAAGCATAAATTATGTTATTTATTTAAAATGGAATTTATTCGTTCTTTACTTAAAGAAGTACTAATTGCTTTAGAAATAGAGGATTCTGGTCCTCTTGATACTAATTCTAAACGTTTAGATAAGGTCTTTAAATCTCCTGTGGTTATTCCAGAAGTTTTTCCTGTTCCTAATGCTATTTCTGAAGTAATTTCCAGAGAATGGGATAAATTGGGTAATTCATTTACTCCTTCTAAACGTTTTAAGCAATTATATCCTGTGCCGTCTGATAGATTAGAATTTTGGGACAAGAATCCCTAAGGTTGATGGGGCTATTTCTACCCTTGCTAAAAGTACTACTATTCCTACGTCAGATGGTACTTCGTTTAAGGATCCTTTAGATAGGAAAATTGAATCCTTTCTAAGAAAAGCTTATCTGTGTTCAGGTAATCTTCTTAGACCTGCTATATCATTGGCTGATGTTGCTGCAGCTTCAACTTTTTGGTTGGAAACTTTAGCGCAACAAGTAACAGATCATGATTCTCATAATATTATTATTCTTCTTCAACATGCTAATAATTTTATCTGTGATGCCATTTTTGATATTATCAGAGTTGATGTCAGGTTTATGTCTCTAGCTATTTTAGCTAGAAGAGCTTTATGGCTTAAAACTTGGAATGCTGATATGGCTTCTAAATCAACTCTACTTTCCATTTCTTTCCAGGGTAACAAATTATTTGGTTCTCAGTTGGATTCTATTATCTCAACTGTTACTGGTGGGAAAGGAACTTTTTTACCACAGGATAGAAAATCTAAGGGTAAAAACAGGGCTAATAATCGTTTTCGTTCCTTTCGTTTCAACAAAGAACAAAAGCCTGATCCTTCATCCTCAGGAGCAGTTTCAGTTTGGAAACCATCTCCAGTCTGGAATAAATCCAAGCCTTCTAGAAAGGCAAAGCCAGCTTCTAAGTCCACATGAAGGTGCGGCCCTCATTCCAGCTCAGCTGGTAGGGGGCAGGTTACGTTTATTCAAAGAAATTTGGATCAATTCTGTTCACAATCTTTGGATTCAGAACATTGTTTCAGAAGGGTACAGAATTGGTTTCAAGATGAGACCTCCTGCAAAGAGATTTTTTCTTTCCCGTGTCCCAGTAAATCCAGTGAAAGCTCAAGCATTTCTGAATTGTGTTTCAGATCTAGAGTTGGCTGGAGTAATTATGCCAGTTCCAGTTCTGGAACAGGGGATGGGGTTTTATTCAAATCTCTTCATTGTACCAAAGAAGGAGAATTCCTTCAGACCAGTTCTGGATCTAAAAATATTGAATCGTTATGTAAGGATACCAACGTTCAAAATGGTAACTGTAAGGACTATCTTGCCTTTTGTTCAGTAAGGGCATTATATGTCCACAATAGATTTACAGGATGCATATCTGCATATTCCGATTCATCCAGATCATTATCAGTTCCTGAGATTCTCTTTTCTGGACAAGCATTACCAGTTTGTGGCTCTGCCGTTTGGCCTAGCTACAGCTCCAAGAATTTTTACAAAGGTTCTCGGTGCCCTTCTGTCTGTAATCAGAGAACAGGGTATTGTGGTATTTCCTTATTTGGACGATATCTTGGTACTTGCTCAGTCTTTACATTTAGCAGAATCTCATACAAATCGACTTGTGTTGTTTCTTCAAGATCATGGTTGGAGGATCAATTCACCAAAAAGTTCATTAATTCCTCAGACAAGGGTAACCTTTCTGGGTTTCCAGATAGATTCAGTGTCCATGACTCTGTCTTTAACAGACAAGAGACGTCTAAAATTGATTTCAGCTTGTCGAAACCTTCAGTCACAATCATTCCCTTCGGTAGCCTTATGCATGGAAATTCTAGGTCTTATGACTGCTGCATCGGACGCGATCCCCTTTGCTCGTTTTCACATGCGACCTCTTCAGCTCTGTATGCTGAATCAATGGTGCAAGGATTACACAAAGATATTTCAATTAATATCTTTAAAACCGATTGTACGACACTCTCTAACGTGGTGGACAGATCACCATCGTTTAATTCAGGGGGCTTCTTTTGTGCTTCCGACCTGGACTGTAATTTCAACAGATGCAAGTCTCACAGGTTGGGGAGCTGTGTGGGGATCTCTGACGGCACAAGGAGTTTGGGAATCTCAGGAGGTGAGATTACCGATCAATATTTTGGAACTCCGTGCAATTTTCAGAGCTCTTCAGTCTTGGCCTCTTCTAAAGAGAGAATCGTTCATTTGTTTTCAGACAGACAATGTCACAACTGTGGCATACATCAATCATCAAGGAGGGACTCACAGTCCTCTGGCTATGAAAGAAGTATCTCGAATTTTGGTTTGGGTGGAATCCAGCTCCTGTCTAATCTCTGCGGTTCATTTCCCAGGTATAGACAATTGGGAAGCGGATTATCTCAGTCGCCAAACGTTGCATCCGGGCGAATGGTCTCTTCACCCAGAGGTATTTCTTCAGATTGTTCAAATGTGGGAGCTTCCAGAGATAGATCTGATGGCGTCTCATCTAAACAAGAAACTTCCCAGGTATCTGTCCAGATCCCGGGATCCTCAGGCAGAAGCAGTGGATGCATTATCACTTCCTTGGAAGTATCATCCTGCCTATATCTTTCCGCCTCTAGTTCTTCTTCCAAGAGTAATCTCCAAGATTCTGAAGGAATGCTCGTTTGTTCTGCTGGTAGCTCCGGCATGGCCTCACAGGTTTTGGTATGCGGATCTTGTCCGGATGGCCTCTTGCCATCCGTGGACTCTTCCGCTACGACCAGACCTTCTGTCGCAAGGTCCTTTTTTCCATCAGGATCTCAAATCCTTAAATTTAAAGGTATGGAGATTGAACGCTTGATTCTTGGTCAAAGAGGTTTCTCTGACTCTGTGATTAATACTATGTTACAGGCTCGTAAATCTGTATCCAGAGAGATATATTATAGAGTCTGGAAGACTTATATTTCTTGGTGTCTTTCTCATCATTTTTCTTGGCATTCTTTTAGAATTCCGAGAATTTTACAGTTTCTTCAGGATGGTTTAGATAAAGGTTTATCCGCAAGTTCTTTGAAAGGACAAATCTCTGCTCTTTCTGTTCTTTTTCACAGAAAGATTGCTAATCTTCCTGATATTCATTGTTTTGTACAAGCTTTGGTTCGTATAAAACCTGTCATTAAGTCAATTTCTCCTCCTTGGAGTTTGAATTTGGTTCTGGGGGCTCTTCAAGCTCCTCCGTTTGAACCTATGCATTCTTTGGACATTAAATTACTTTCTTGGAAAGTTTTGTTCCTTTTGGCGATCTCTTCTGCCAGAAGAGTCTCTGAACTATCTGCTCTTTCTTGTGAGTCTCCTTTTCTGATTTTTCATCAGGATAAGGCGGTGTTGCGAACTTCTTTTGAATTTTTACCTAAAGTTGTGAATTCCAACAACATTAGTAGAGAAATTGTGGTTCCTTCATTATGTCCTAATCCTAAGAATTCTAAGGAGAAATCGTTGCATTCTTTGGATGTTGTTAGAGCTTTAAAATATTATGTTGAAGCTACTAAGTCTTTCCGAAAGACTTCTAGTTTATTTGTTATCTTTTCCGGTTCTAGAAAAGGCCAGAAAGCTTCTGCCATTTCTTTGGCATCTTGGTTGAAATCTTTAATTCATCTTGCCTATGTTGAGTCGGGTAAAACTCCGCCTCAAAGGATTACAGCTCATTCTACTAGGTCAGTTTCTACTTCCTGGGCGTTTATTAATGAGGCTTCGGTTGATCAGATTTGCAAAGCAGCAACTTGGTCCTCTTTGCATACTTTTACTAAATTCTACCATTTTGATGTATTTTCTTCTTCTGAAGCAGTTTTTGGTAGAAAAGTACTTCAGGCAGCGGTTTCAGTTTGAATCTTCTGCTTATGTTTTTCATTAAACTTTATTTTGGGTGTGGATTATTTTCAGCAGGAATTGGCTGTCTTTATTTTATCCCTCCCTCTCTAGTGACTCTTGCGTGGAAAGATCCACATCTTGGGTAATCATTATCCCATACGTCACTAGCTCATGGACTCTTGCTAATTACATGAAAGAAAACATAATTTATGTAAGAACTTACCTGATAAATTCATTTCTTTCATATTAGCAAGAGTCCATGAGGCCCGCCCTTTTTTTTTGTGGTGGTTATGATTTTTTTGTATAAAGCACAATTATTCCAATTCCTTATTTTATATGCTTTCGCACTTTTTTCTTATCACCCCACTTCTTGGCTATTCGTTAAACTGAATTGTGGGTGTGGTGAGGGGTGTATTTATAGGCATTTTGAGGTTTGGGAAACTTTGCCCCTCCTGGTAGGAATGTATATCCCATACGTCACTAGCTCATGGACTCTTGCTAATATGAAAGAAATGAATTTATCAGGTAAGTTCTTACATAAATTATGTTTTTAAGGGTTAAAGCTCTGAAAATTGGTGTGCAATACTTTTAATGCTTTAAGACACTGTGGTGAAAATTTGGTAAATTTTGAACAATTCCTTCATATTTTTTCACATATTCAGTAATAAAGTGTGTTCTGTTTAAAATTTAAAGAGACAGTAACGGTTTTGATTTAAAACGGTTTTTGTGCTTTATTGACAAGTTTAAGCCTGTTTAACATGTCTGTGCCTTCGGATAAGCTATGTTCTATATGTATGAAAGCCAATGTGTCTCCCCATTCAAAATTGTGTGATAATTGTGTCATAGCGTCTAAACAAAGTAAGGACAGTACTGCCACAGATAATGAAATTGCCCAAGATGATTCCTCAGATGAGGGGAGTAGACATGATACTACATCATCTCCTACTGTGTCTACACCAGTTTTGCCCACGCAGGAGGCCCCTAGTACTTCTAGCACGCCAATGCTTATTACCATGCAACAATTGACGGCTGTAATGGATAACTCCATAGCAAATATTTTATCCAAAATGCCTGCATATCAGAGAAAGCGCGATTGCTCTGTTTTAAACACTGAAGAGCAAGAGGGCGCTGATGATAATTGTTCTGTCATACCCTCACACCAATCTGAAGTGGCCATGAGGGAGGTTTTGTCAGATGGGGAAATTTCAGATTCAGGAAAAATTTCTCAACAAGCTGAACCTGATGTTGTGACATTTAAATTTAAATTAGAACATCTCCGCGCACTGCTTAAGGAGGTGTTATCTACTCTGGATGATTGTGACAACTTGGTCATTCCAGAGAAATTATGCAAAATGGACAAGTTTCTAGAGGTTCCGGTGCACCCCGACGCTTTTCCTATACCCAAGCGGGTGGCGGACATAGTGAATAAGGAGTGGGAGAAGCCCGGCATACCTTTTGTTCCCCCCCCCCCTATATTTAAGAAATTATTTCCTATGGTCAACCCCAGAAAGGACTTATGGCAGACAGTCCCTAAGGTCGAGGGGGCAGTTTCTACTCTAAACAAGCGCACTACTATTCCTATTGAGGATAGTTGTGCTTTCAAAGATCCTATGGATAAAAAATTGGAAGGTTTGCTTAAAATGATTTTTGTACAGCAAGGTTACCTTCTACAACCCATTTCGTGCATTATCCCTGTCACTACAGCAGCGTGTTTCTGGTTCGAGGAACTGGAAAAGTCGCTCAGTAGAGAGACTCCATATGAGGAGGTTATGGACAGAGTTCACGCACTTAAGTTGGCTAACTCTTTTATTTTAGATGCCGCTTTGCAATTAGCCAGGTTAGCGGCGAAAAATTCAGGGTTTGCAATTGTGGCGCGCAGAGCGCTTTGGCTAAAGTCTTGGTCAGCGGATGTATCATCCAAGACAAAATTGCTTAACATCCCTTTCAAAGGTAAAACTCTCTTTGGGCCAGAATTAAAAGAGATCATTTCAGACATCACTGGAGGAAAGGGCCACGCCCTTCCACAAGATAGGCCTTTCAAGGCCAAGAATAAGTCTAATTTTCGTTCCTTTCGCAATTTCAGGAACGGACCGACCTCTAATCCTGCATCCTCTAAGCAAGAGGGTAAAGCCTCACAGACCAAACCAGCCTGGAAACCTATGCAAGGCTGGAACAAGGGTAAGCAGGCCAAGAAGCCTGCTGCTGCTAACAAAACAGCATGAAGGAGTAGCCCCCGATCCGGGACCGGATCTAGTGGGAGGCAGACTCTCTCTCTTCGCTCAGGCCTGGGCAAGAGATGTTCAGGATCCCTGGACGCTAGAAATAGTTTCTCAGGGTTATCTTCTGGAATTCAAGGAACTACCCCCAAGGGGAAGGTTCCACATGTCTCACTTATCCTCAAACCAAATAAAGAGACAGGCGTTCTTACATTGTGTAGAAGACCTGTTAAAAATGGGAGTGATACACCCAGTTCCAATGACGGAACAAGGAATGGGATTTTACTCAAATCTGTTCATAGTTCCCAAAAAAGAGGGAACCTTCAGACCAATTCTGGATTTAAAGATCCTAAACAAATTCCTCAGGGTACCATCGTTCAAAATGGAAACCATTCGAACGATTCTACCCACTATCCAGGAAGGTCAATTTATGACTACCGTGGATCTAAAGGATGCGTACCTACATATTCCTATCCACAAAGAACATCATCAGTTTCTAAGGTTCGCCTTTCTGGACAAACATTACCAGTTTGTGGCCCTCCCATTCGGGTTAGCCACTGCTCCAAGGATTTTCACAAAGGTACTCGGGTCCCTTTTAGCGGTTCTAAGACCGAGGGGCATTGCAGTAGTACCATATTTGGACGACATTCTAATACAAGCGTCGTCTCTGTCAAAAGCAAAGGCTCATACAGACATAGTTCTGGCCTTTCTCAGATCGCACGGATGGAAGGTGAACATAGAAAAAAGTTCTCTGTCTCCGTCAACAAGAGTTCCCTTCTTGGGAACAATAATAGATTCCTTAGAAATGAGGATTTTTCTGACAGAGGTCAGAAAGTCAAAACTTCTAAGCACTTGTCAAGTTCTTCATTCTGTTCCACGCCCTTCCATAGCTCAGTGCATGGAAGTAGTAGGGTTGATGGTTGCAGCAATGGACATAGTTCCTTTTGCACGGATTCATCTAAGACCATTACAACTGTGCATGCTCAAACAGTGGAATGGGGACTATACAGACTTGTCTCCAGTGATTCAAGTAGATCAGAAGACCAGAGATTCACTCCGTTGGTGGCTGACCCTGGACCATCTATCCAAGGGAATGAGCTTCCGCAGACCAGAGTGGGTCATTGTCACAACCGACGCCAGTCTAGTGGGCTGGGGCGCGGTCTGGGAATCCCTGAAAGCTCAGGGACTATGGTCTCGGGAAGAGTCTCTTCTCCCGATAAACATTCTGGAACTAAGAGCGATATTCAATGCTCTCAGGGCTTGGCCTCAGCTTGCAAAGGCCAGATTCATAAGATTCCAATCAGACAACATGACGACCGTTGCGTATATCAATCATCAGGGGGGAACAAGGAGTTCCCTGGCGATGAAAGAAGTGACCAAGATAATTCAATGGGCGGAGGATCACTCCTGCCATCTATCTGCGATCCACATCCCAGGTGTGGAAAACTGGGAAGTGGATTATCTGAGTCGTCAGACATTCCATCTGGGGGAGTGGGAACTCCACCCGGAGATCTTTGCCCAGTTGACTCAATTATGGGGCATTCCAGACATGGATCTGATGGCGTCTCGTCAGAACTTCAAGGTTCCTTGTTACGGGTCCAGATCCAGGGATCCCAAGGCGACTCTAGTAGATGCACTAGTAGCACCTTGGAACTTCAACCTAGCTTATGTGTTTCCACCGTTTCCTCTCATTCCCAGGCTGGTAGCCAGGATCAAACAGGAGAGGGCTCCGGTGATCTTGATAGCTCCTGCGTGGCCACGCAGGACTTGGTATGCAGACCTGGTGAATATGTCATCGGTTCCACCATGGAAGCTACCTTTGAGACAGGACCTTCTTGTTCAGGGTCCATTCGAACATCCAAATCTGGTCTCCCTCCAGCTGACGGCTTGGAGATTGAACGCTTGATTCTATCAAAGCATGGGTTTTCAGATTCTGTGATAGATACTCTGGTTCAGGCCAGAAAACCGGTAACTAGAAAGATTTACCATAAAATATGGAAAATATATATCTGTTGGTGTGAATCCAAGGGATTCCCATGGAATAAGATAAAAATTCCTAAGATTCTTTCCTTTCTGCAAGAAGGTTTGGAGAAAGGATTATCTGCGAGTTCTCTAAAGGGACAGATTTCTGCTTTATCTGTCTTACTACACAAACGACTGGCAGCTGTGCCAGATGTTCAAGCATTTGTTCAGGCTCTGGTTAGGATCAAGCCTGTTTACAGACCTTTGACTCCTCCCTGGAGTCTAAATTTAGTTCTTTCAGTTCTTCAAGGGGTTCCGTTTGAACCTCTACATTCCATAGATATTAAGTTATTATCTTGGAAAGTTTTGTTTTTGGTTGCTATTTCTTCTGCTAGAAGAGTTTCAGAGTTATCTGCTCTGCAGTGTTCTCCGCCCTATCTGGTGTTCCATGCAGATAAGGTGGTTTTGCGTACTAAGCCTGGTTTTCTTCCAAAGGTTGTTTCTAACAAAAATATTAACCAGGAGATAGTTGTACCTTCTTTGTGTCCGAACCCAGTTTCAAAGAAGGAACGTTTGTTACACAATTTGGACGTAGTCCGTGCTCTAAAATTCTATTTAGAGGCTACAAAAGATTTCAGACACACATCTTCTCTGTTTGTCGTCTATTCTGGTAAAAGGAGAGGTAAAAAAGTGACTTCTACCTCTCTTTCCTTTTGGCTGAAAAGCATCATCCGATTGGCTTACGAGACTGCCGGACGGCAGCCTCCTGAAAGAATCACAGCTCACTCTACTAGGGCTGTGGCTTCCACATGGGCCTTCAAGAATGAGGCTTCTGTTGATCAGATATGTAAGGCAGCGACTTGGTCTTCACTGCACACTTTTGCCAAATTTTACAAATTTGATACTTTTGCTTCTTCGGAGGCTATTTTTGGGAGAAAGGTTTTGCAAGCCGTGGTGCCTTCCGTTTAGGTAACCTGATTTGCTCCCTCCCTTCATCCGTGTCCTAAAGCTTTGGTATTGGTTCCCACAAGTAAGGATGACGCCGTGGACCGGACACACCAATGTTGGAGAAAACAGAATTTATGCTTACCTGATAAATTACTTTCTCCAACGGTGTGTCCGGTCCACGGCCCGCCCTGGTTTTTTAATCAGGTCTGATGAATTATTTTCTCTAACTACAGTCACCACGGTACCATATGGTTTCTCCTATTTTTTTCCTCCTGTCCGTCGGTCGAATGACTGGGGTGGGCGGAGCCTAGGAGGGACTATATGGCCAGCTTTGCTGGGACTCTTTGCCATTTCCTGTTGGGGAAGAGATATTCCCACAAGTAAGGATGACGTCGTGGACCGGACTCACCGTTGGAGAAAGTAATTTATCAGGTAAGCATAAATTCTGTTTTCTAACAGGAGCATAAGGGTTAAAAAAGCATGATGAGTTCTGCTGGGAGCCTTTATGTCCTGTCCTGCATGGCAGCACACAGTATCAGTGTAATAATTCTACACACAGTACTACTACTGCCTGCCCTGGGATGTTGGCTGAGCCACGGACAACCTCTGCTGCTCTTGAGCTAATAAATATTTAACAGCCTCAGCCGCTAAAGAGTTAGCTTAGTAAGGTCAGGTCAGGCAGTGACAGTCTCTCAAAGAAGAGTAGAGGAGCTTCAAATACTGCTGTTTGCCACTCAAAAGACGTTCTTTCTCCCTGCTCCCGCGCTAACTGCCTCTGCAGATACTCACAGACAGGCTCAGTGGAGGCAGCAGACTGTGAAGAAAAGCAGGGGTGCAGGAGAAGCAAAATGCAAAATGAAAAAATGTCATCCCACGCTAACTGCCTGCTCTACATCAGTTAGCAGCAGGGTGCTCCTTAGGCTTCCAACAGTTAGTGCTTTTCTTGCCTCAAATGACTACAACAATAAAAAGAAAAACTTGAAATAAAAAGAAATGTAAGAGCCCCCAGTCACTGGCCGCGCAATGGAACAGCCAGGTCTGCCTGCTTAGAATGGAAACGGCCCTTGCCACACTGAAAGCACTTAGCACTTGGTATGTGCTGTAATAGTGTAATGCAACCACAGTGTTGCACTCAAAATATGCTGGGGATGTTTGAAGAGAATTCCACATTAACCTTTAAACACATGACATTATTCTAAAAATGTGAGATGCATTAATAGATTGCGATTAGCCATTCCTTACAATGCACAGCTCTGAAAACAAATCAAATGTATTAATATGGCATTAACTCATTGATATGAGCCATTACACTACACAGAAGTCAGCAGCAGCACACGTACGTGTTATATTGTGAGTGATTAAATGGTGCTGTACTTACATAGCTGCTGTTAGAGTTAACCCTTCAGTGACTGGGGTAGTGCCAATTGCTGCGCATAGCACATAAAGAGAACTACATAAGTAGCCCGCACCTCTGAACTGAATCCCATGAGCCACGATGCTCCTCCTCCCACACACACAGCTCTTAGTGTGCGAGTGTCACGTGACAGCTGGCTCCCACACACTAAGAGCTGTGCTCTTAAGAAGGCTATGGGCTGGTCTGTAGGTGGCGCTGCAGTCAATGCAGTTTTAAAGTGGAAAGTGCTTTTGCCTATACTTCTATCTATCGCACTGCACAGCAGGTGCGATAGATAGAAGTATTAGGCAAAAGCCCATTCCACTTCAGCCTAAAAAACTGCAATTTTAATGTTTTTTAAGTCAAAACTGCAGTGGAGCCTGGAGGATTTTTTTATTTAGTCAGGAAATAAAGTTTAAAAAATTTAATTTTTAATTTTATTTCTCAATCTTTTTTTTTTTTTTTTTCATCAGTGGTCAGGGTGGGGTCATCAGGGGTCAGGGGGTTCACGTGCTCAAGTGCTCCTATAGAGGAGCCTCCACTGTCAGTTATTCAGTCTTATTTGGCTAACAGTTTTATGTGAGAAATGGTTAATCTATTAAAGGTGGTAGGCATATTTTTTCATTTAGTTCATGTGTAAAGCAATGCAATGGCCAATAGAATTGTTGTTTCAGTTTTAAATAGGTGCGAATAGCACAGCTCTAACAGGCTATGATTACGTCTTGTTAGCCAAAACGCGTAAGCCGCAAGTGCTGCGCTTAACACCCGATGTTTGTTCTGCAAGCTTTGATACTTGTTTTTAAAATTGTGCAATAAAAGGACGTTTTAAACTTTTGAGGAGCAAATCGCTTTATTGTCTTCTAATAGTAAATAACCCCTCATAATGCAAACCGTGATATGTGGCAGGGTCCATTAACTATTAGGTAAATATATCAAAGAGCAATATGTATTATAAACTAAACATTAAGAAATGTCTATGGAAACTAAAGAATATTTTCATGAAAAGTAGCACACTACTCATGCTGATAAGGAGCAATTGAATACAAGCCATTATCCATATTTTATTGATAAATAACACAGTACTGAGGCTTTTAAGGGCAATTAGATACAAGATATTATGCATTATATAATGATAAATAGCACACTACCCAAGCTTGTAAGGGGCAATTAAATACAAGCTGTATATTTAAGAGTTTTAGAAGAGCATTCAACATACTGCGAAGAATGTAAGGAAAATGCATACATAAAATATTCAGTTAACATTGCAAACCTGACTTAGGGTACCATGTCAAAAGTACCTAGTATCTAGACAAAATGCTGAAACCCTCCAATGAGAAACTACACAACATTAGAGTCACGTGCCAGGGCTATGTATATATGGAGACATACAGTTTATACATTGATCACAGCTACCAGGATATAGAGTGTCACTGATTGGGTAATGAAATTTGTCCATATTAGAGCCTCAC
The DNA here is from genome assembly GCF_027579735.1 of Bombina bombina. NCBI lineage: Eukaryota > Metazoa > Chordata > Amphibia > Anura > Bombinatoridae > Bombina > Bombina bombina. The sequence continues at coordinate 877,363,646 of NC_069503.1, read as the reverse complement.
CTTAATCCCACTGGTTCAGCAAAAGAGCCGCCACTTGAGGGCCCTGTTTACGCACCCAATATACAATTATGTAACTGATATAATATCTTTATGCTCCCCTATCTAAGTAACATTCAGTGCCCCACACATCCCTTAATGCCTATCTAAATTAAGAGACCGCTCCCACAACATGCAGGCATCCCACACTGGACTGGGAAAATTAACCTCTGATGGGACCATGTTGCCAGCTTGGTCAGCAGTCTCAGGGTACAACCCCTAAACTAACCCACTCCAGTTCTCCAAGCTATAGGGACTAGTGGGTGTAGAATAAACTGAGAGGTCAGCCATAGACTCCAAGCTGTAATAGGACTGCGCACATGGGTGCCGGCCGCTCTCCCCGGCACATTCACAGCCTGGTAGTCTCCAAAAAAAGTAAGAGTCAAAGCCACTAGTCTCTTTATAAAAATTCCCTTTAATAGCAGAAGCGTGAGTCGCAGGGATCGTAAAGTCTCCATCTTGCAACAGAATCAGCACTCCATCAGCTCCCATTTCATTCTCCTGCACAGTATAGAGTTGCAGCCGCCGAGAAGAAACAGCCGGATCTGCTCCTAATTCAGGGTCTAACGCTTAAGGTTGAAGCTCAGCCATAGATGATCCTGTAGCTGTTTGCAGCTCATGTGGGATGCGGGGAGACTTGGCTTTATAGCGGGTAGGTTTATCTGGCAGCACAGAGCTCACGCTGTGTTGTGACTCTGCATGCAGCTCCCCCAGGCCGCAATCCGTCTTCCTGGCCATGTTGGGCTCTGCCTTATCCTCTTTTGTACCCTGAGCCTCTGCAATTGCTGTGATTCGGTTGAATCGAAGCTGTATTTGTCGGTCAAATTGAGCAAATAAGGCTTGCACCTGCAGATACAGTAGCTCTTCCATGGTCAAAGAAATATTGTAAGTTAGGCAGAGGATATCAATATTCTCTGCTTACCCGGTTTCCTGGGGGGGGGGGGGGGGAGCTGAACTCTCTCTTCTTAGATGTGATCAGTTTTGCTCAGTTTAGATCTGTGGTTTTAGTGCATTTAAGTTGTTAATATTTTGTTGGCTAATATAATAGCAGCAATAAGGCGTAATGTTGTGATAATAATTATGCAGCATTAACTAATGTTCTAATGAATACTACATCAACCAAAAGGAACCATCAAAAAAACCTATATGAATAATTTAGCACAACAGTGCTATAAAACATGTTTATACGCATATGCACACTATGAAGACTGAACATTTTTTGTTTCCTACATTTTTAGGTTTAGGTAGCTCTTTTTTGTAGTCTTTACCTACTTTGATTGCTTATATTTAGATAACCAAATTATTTTTTCTCCGCTTTCCTTTTAGGGTGATTCGGATATAAGCAGTTCATTGCTCATTGCTACCTCTGATCCAGCAGCCAATCTTTATCCTACAAAGCCAAAAGATTTTACTGCTTTTGTGAACCTAGTAGATTTTTGCAGGTAAGTTTTAATCTTAAACTTCAAATCAAAGAACTTTAATTATTGTTTTGTGTGGTAAATTAATTGGTTTAGACTTGCAATAGACATAATATTTGGTGTGCAAAAAATAAACATGTTTCTCATTGACAGCTCAGTCATGTCTAATTTTATTTAGCTTATGTGTGATCCTCTTTAATGCTGCATGCTTAATTAAACTATTAATTATTTCTATGAGGTTATTTGAATGATTTATTACACAGACCATATATAAAAGCAGTGTCAAATCACTGTTAAACCACAACTTTACAAATTAAAAGGGGTATGGGAGATAAGCATTCAATTTAAAGGGACATGAAACCCAAAATTTTTCTTTCATGATTCAGATAAAGAATAAAATTATTAAAAAAAACTTTCCGATTTACTTCTATTATCCAATTTGCTTCATTTTATGTTATTATTTGTTAAATAAATATCTAGGTAGGTAGCGTGCTCATGTCTGGAGTGCTACATGACAGGAAATAGTGCTACCATCTAGTGCTCTTGCTAATGCATAACAGTGTTGCAAAACTGCTGACGTATAGTGCTGCAGACTCCCGAGCTTACCTTCTGATTTTAAAACAAAGAAAATCTGATAATTGAAGTACTGTGGAAAGTTGTATGCTCTATCTGAATTATTAAAGAAAATGTTTGGGCTTTATGTCCCATTAGTGTGTACAGAGGTAAAAGGGCTCAACCAAGAACAAACCGCTCAGTAGCTTGTTCTATGGTGAGTTACCACCTGGAAGCAACCTCTTTTAGCCCAGTTTTGCTTTCCACAGAGTAGAACTTTCCAAAAGTATATGAGTCTGATCCCGACTTAAAAGGTCAGAATTCTCTGTAGGAGTATATTAATTTAAATGTGTCCTTTACACCCCAAGAACAAAATGCTTGTTTGCATTTTATTTTGGCATCAATAAAACAGACTTTAATTTTAATCTTCTGCAACTATCATCTTACTTTAGGTTTATTCATTTGGCGCCAGCTGGCCCACACGACTTTTGGCTAAGAGGTGGAAACATCACCTCACAGCAAAATAGGATTCTGCCGTGGGCTGCCTGAGGAGCTCAGTGCGGTGAACGCTTCAAACAAATAAACGAACTTTCAGCATGAAGTATTTTATATTTTATGACTGAAAGTCCCCTTTATTTGTTCCAATGGTAAAGCCGAGCGTTTCACAAACGTTAGGATTTACTATCACTTTAACTGAAAAAAACAAACATTTTTTTATATCAGTAAAGCCTTGTTTACCTGTGTCTCATGCTAAATTGGCTTAATAATTGCTAATGTTGTTCAAATGCATTCATTGTTCACATTGTTCACTAATAAATTAAGTGTTATATTTAGCACTTACTTGGAATTAATGTTCATCTTGCCCTTGCCCCTGGTACACCAGTCTTAGGTTCTAAATATTATTTATTAAGCTGCATATGAGAAGGCCAGCATTCTTCCCGTATTCATTGACATAGAGTAAGACATACTTATGATATTCTAGTTACTGAAAACTAAAGAAACTCATCAGATGGTGAGAGTACACGAATATCACTTACCCTGCATCCAATGTCCTTTCTTTTGCCTCCTTGATGGAGTGAGGTGAAAGTTGAAAGACTGATGTAAAAGAGAAAATTGTAGCGCCTAATTAGAAACACATAGGCTCCCAAAATAATCTCCTACTCAGATTATAATTTTTACAAATTTCGCATCATAACGGAGCCCATAAAAAGGCTAAAATATGAACAGGATATACATATAGCAATAAACCGTATTAAAATATAACAATTTATTTCACAAATAATATGACTATATTCACATATATAAGAAAATGATTAAAATGTGAGAGTGGCCAACAATAGTCCCAAAATAAAAAAAAATAAGAAATAAAATCATATAACTCCAATATATATATATATATATATATATATATGCAGTGGGGGAAAACTCCAGTGTGAAATGACTTTATATTCCAAAATATGTGTGAAGATATGTTTATGTGCTAGTCCCAATATGATGAAAAAGTCTTTGGAGACTTGCACAGGTCAGAATATATGTTACTTGGGGGGAGGAGCCAACTAGGAAACTGTACAGTCGCACATTTCAAGTGCTCCGGCTCTAGTATTTATAAAAAGCAAGATTATGGACTGTTCCAGCTTGAATATTTGGCCCTTCATCAAGATTGACCAGTACGAGTGACCTGCGAACCTAATTATAAGGAGAGCTTTCCTGGAATGACTGAATTCCCTGATTTTGGTGCATAAATTGCTGACAAGCAGCTTTGAGGGCAGCCATCTTGGGCCTATCACTGTAGCATTATCCTCTAGAACGCTGCCCCTCACTACCTCTAACTATGGAGACTGCGGAGCAAATTATGGTGGACATACACTCTTTTATAGCTGATTGCCGCAGTGTGTTTGAACGCCTCACAACCCAGGCGCCCCGGCGGATGGAGGTCATGTGTGCGGCCCATGCTGATCACACACCCAATTGCACGGCTAGACATGAGAGTTTAAGAGCGGAGTATGGGCCTGCAACGGTTCACCTGGTCTGGGGAGATACCGCAATCAAGACAAGCAAGGGTAGGCAACCGGCACCCTTAGAAGCTAAACCTCCAGCTGGTACGGCTACACATACAACGCTCAGACCAGCTATGTCACACAGTCATGCTGACTTCAATCCGCAAGTAATTGCTCCTAAGATATATGGGAGCTGCCTAAGGTCCCTAGAGCTGCATAGTACACTTACCGGTACAATAGCAAAGAACCCACACGATCTCCTCTGTACTTTAGCGATTACCTTGCTAGCTTCACGGCGGCCTCCAGTAACAGACTGTGCAATCCGTATCCTGATGAGAGGCTGGGACCCCGGTGGCGACCGGGATTATCTAAACTTTGGCATTAAACCTGCTTCAGGGAAACTATTTCACACTATATGAGCAACCCCGCGCTTGACTATAGAAACAAGTCATTGATACTTCAGTATAGTAGTAGTGAGCTCAGTTTCTCAAGACTCAATGCTGCAGAGTATACGGATATCTGTTCACACTGTTTATATTATTGCTCGTGCAGCCTCTCATCTACAGCTCTCCCAAACAGCTTTTCTCAATAGGATCACATTATCATTTAAATGGCAGTGCTTCAAGGAGCGATATATAATTTGAGTAATGTCTGGTTTATACACATGTAGAGCATTACTTATAAAACGTTCATAATATCATTTATGCCGCATTCATTTACATCACATCATCCCTGAGCTCTCCACCACGAGTTGGCTTGAACTGGCTGTTACCTTCAAGCCCCCTTGTTATTTACTGAATCTCTCGCAGACTTATTCCCTAGTTTGTTTGATGCAATGTTATGTGGACATCACCATAGTTGTTAGTTGTTCATAAAGTTCCAAGTCTCAAGGGAAATATGCACATCTTTATGTTTTGTTCTTTTTTACTGCTCTTACCATCTATCACCATCTTGTTAATTTAGGCCCTTATTATTGTTACTCTGTCTGAGAAACGATTCCTTATCATACGCTGTCTTGTCAATGCTCACTGTTTCACTCTTAACATGTTGCTATATAATGGGGGCATATTGTGTCTTAAATATTTTAGTGTTTGATTTACCTGCTACATACGTGCAATTTCTTATATTTACAGGCTCCTTACTGTTTACTGTTTATTGGTACTCATAATGTTCTATACTGAACCTGCATGGTGCTCTCATAACTGCAGATCTCTACATCTTACGCATATGTTTGGGGCTTAGGTACAGTTTTTAACTACGACTTATTGCTGCCAGCGGCCGGGGCAGCTTATTGTCTATAATCTGCAAAAATATAGCTCCACAGATAAGTTTCAGCCATAGTTTCTTTAGGCATGTTTCTACTGTTATATTTATAATGATTTTATAGCCATAGCAAAAGCAAGCAATTTAAATGCTAACCCAATGTGAATTTATAGGTAGGAGCACTGTAATTATGATACCTATTTAAGTTTGTGTGATAAGCAGACCTCAAACACTACATGATGACCTGTCTTCCAGTGCAGGCTGGACCTGCGCTAATTCCTTGATACTTAGCTCCTTGCTCCTATATCCTATATAACAGAGCTACATAACCCCTGGTATTAAAAATATCCTGAATTCTTGGGATCCATTGAGCAGAATATAGTCTGGAAAGGCACAATTCTCTGACAATTTCCACTTAACACATTTAAATAATCACCCCCTTCCCCCCATATCTTGAATTCTGTATCTGGAATTCTTTTTTATACAGGACACAGCATTGACCTACCATATAAACAACCTGTTCCTCTCTATCCTCTAATAATCCATGAGCCCTCGCTACTTTCAACGCAGACTATGAGCCTTGCTCAGGTATTCAGGCTATCATCTTCACTCTACCACCTCCTCCCCCCCCCCCCCTCTCCCCTCCCCCCCCCCCCGCCCTTCCAGTTTAATGTACCTCCTAAGATAGGAAGGCTAAATACGCGGCTTATCTTGCTAATGCCGCACCTTCACAACTTTTAACATTACCTACTGATTAAGTATGCTAAATTCTTTCTTTCCCTATTTTGAACTAGTATCTAGATTAGGTCCGACAGTGGCCCATTGAGTTATCAGAAAGATGTACCTTGCTATTAATATTTTATATGTATTAGGTTACCTTGTCTATGCGCATTTATGTTCTCTTGTCTACTTAATTCAATTTATACAAAAGATCTCTCAACTATTAAAATTACCAGGATACAACGTATAACACCAAATATCCCAAATTTATACACAACTTTACCAAGTTTTTTTACCGTTATACTACCCTATATTTCTATATGAGGTGTTAATAAATGTATATAAAAAGAGGTTCTCATTTAGAGATCCTAAAGTGGTCTCTCAGCTAGACATAGCCCCCTACCTATGGTTCTGTGTCTATTAATGAGGTCCGAGAGTGGCCTCTTTTGTTAGTTAGGAGGCATACAGAATGTTAGGCATAACACTTGTATAATATGCTTCTGCATTCTCCCTTTCAGAATTGTATTATGCTGTTACACAGAATTGTACTATATGTTCCCAGCATTTCATTATCACCGTGTATGTTTTTCACATCTTATGTATGCCTTTTTCAGAACCTCAATAAAAATAATTAAAAAAAAAAAAAAAAAAAGAATATATGTTACTTTAGTTGACTGGGGTGCACTTTAAAAATATAACATAGAAGTTCCCCAAAAGACCGTCTCCAGTTGTAATTCAATAAATATTTAATTATGTTTTGTTTTGCTGTGACCCCCTTCTTCAGACATAGAGTGGTATAATAATGTGTCCTTTGTGAATATAGAGTGTGAGAAGATAAGATTGATGCTATTCTTGAAATAGGCTAATTCTTGAACAAAAAATGTATTGAAGTTTTATTAATCAAAAGGAACTTTGTCAAATAAAAAATAAACCAAAAGGAAATTATGATTTTTTTCAACCACTGTTCCCTAGCTTCCCCTGGTCTGCAAAACTGTGACTACTAAATGTAAGACGTTGTGATCAATGCACGCTTTTGATTGCTACATTTTCCCCTTATTATTTTGTGATGTTACACCAAGAGCAAAGGAAACAACATTTTTTTTAATAGACATATTAAAAACTTAACATTTCTTTTTTTTTTCTCTGCAACCAATTTGCAATGCAATTTTCATCTGCTGCAATATATTATACATCATTTTTTGTAGGTTTGTTGTAATACTAAAAAAGAAAATTCTGACTGGAGTATAGTACAGATAACTTAATAAAGGTTTGCATGATCTCTTTCAGTGAAATATTACCAAACAAACATTTGGAATACTTTGAACCATGGGTCTATGTTTTTGGTTATGAGATTGTGCTACAATCAACTCGTCTGCCGTTGATCAGTGGGTTTTACAAGCTGTTATCCATTGTTATGAAAAATGCAAATAAACTGAGATATTTTGGGGTATGTATTGCTGTCTAATTATACTAGACCTATAAAGCTATAACATAAAGCCTTTGCACATAATAGCCTGCTGCAAGGAAAACATTTAGCCATGTTTTACAAATAAGAGAAAACTATTACAATTGCACTATTTAAAAAAATTGGATGGAAAGGGGGGTTTAAGCCATATTTCTTTCCTATGGCATAGAGTACACAATTCATTCCAATTATTAGTGGGATATTCACTCCTGGCCAGCAGGAGGCAGCAAAGAGCACCCCAGCAAAGCTGTTAAGTATCACTTCCCTTACCCATAACCCCCAGTCATTCTCTTTGCTTTGATCACGGGAGGATGGTGAAGAAGGTGTTTGAAGATATTAATCCTTTAATGGGCACTTTTCCCTGCAAGCAAGGATTTGGGGCTATGCTGTGTCCATGTCAATCTCCTTGGTAGGAGTAATGGTGGCTTTTAGCCGTTAGAAAGGTGCAAGGTGGTCCTTGCTTTATTTCTAACACTTATGCTACCCCTTTAATAGAAAATCAGAGCTGGTTTCTCTGTTTGTTCTTTTTCTTCGGGTCTCTTACAGATGTTGGTGTATCAGTCGCACCTTAGAAGCTGTTCCTGCCCTGCAGCCGGATTCACAGGTATGGGCTTTTGCCTTCTAGGTATTGGGGGCAGCACTTTAGAGGTTAATCCTCTGTGTATCTTTTGTATGGGACTCATTTTTTTTCCTGGGTATGGGAATATGAGTTTGGGCTGTATTTCATGTACAGGGGCATCTAAGTGTATTTTATTAAAAACAAAAAAAATCTACAATAGGAGGAGAGTCTTTGGGGGTTAATATTTAGCCCTAGATTTTGAGGCTAAGAAGGCTGGACGTTTCAGGGTTATTTTGTTTTCCCTATTTTGGTGGGTTTTTATTTTGGCAGTATTTTGTTTTTAAATTTGGCGCTTGTTTCGCGCGCTTGGGGCTGGTGACGTTGCGGTCACGTGTTTCTCTGCTCTTCCTCTTTTGATTTCTCATAGCGTCTTGAGCAGCAGAGTGGCGTGCTTCTTGGAGCTGCTGTTGGGGGCATTTATTTTCTTTTGACACGGTTGCTAGTGGGAGCTCCTGGTTTCGGTGTGGTGAGTTACCTCAGTCAGTCTGAGGATATAGAGGTAGCGTCTTACTTTTGATCTCTTTCTGCAGTGGGGTTTTTTACTTCTATTTAGTTTGTTTAATTCTGTGAGAATTTTCAAATACTTTTTGCTACTATAGACACTGAACTAATTGTTGCAGCTTCCTTAGTTAAATGTTTACTTTGGAGGCTCAGATTATGCCTCCTATGTTTAGATAAGAATTTAAACTTTAAAGATAAAATGTATCCTGAGCTTGTCTCTCAGGATAATGCTGTCCAGGCCATGCCTCAGTTACCTCCTCAGATGCCCCATTCTATTTTATATGAAGTGCCCTGCGGTTTCTTTCAGCCTCCTTCTGGAGGTGTTTATTTACCTACGGATTTTGCTTAACAAATATCATCTGCTGTGTCTGCAGCTTTATCAGCTTTTTCAGTTTCTGGTAAACGTAAGGGGAAGTCCAAGTAAATTAATGTTGGTAAGGGTTCTGACTTGGGTAAGGCTGCGTTAGTCAGTCTGTCACAGTTATCGGATAAATCCTCAGAGGCTTCTGAGGGTAAGCTATCTGATTCTGATACTGTTATGACCAATGCTACAGATTCAGAGGAGGAGACTACTATAGAGGAGGTCCAAGATAGGATCAAAGCTCTCAAGTTAGCTAATACCTTTATTTGTGATGCCAATATGCAAGTTCTTAGATTGGTTTTCTTGTTTCTAATGACACAGTGAGTCCACGGATCATCATTAAAGGAACACTCAGGTCAAATTAAATTTTCATTATTCAGATACGGCATGTCATTTTAAACAACTTTCCAATTTACTTCCATTAAAAACATTCTTTTATATTTACACTTTTTGAGTCACCAGCTCCTACTGAGCATGTGCAAGATTTCACAGACTATACGTATATGCATTTGTGATTGGATAATTGCTATCACATGGTTAAGGGGGAGTGGAAATATACATAACTTTGAAATTTGTTATAAAAAATCTACTACTCATTTGAAGTTCAGACTAAGTGCTATTGCATTGTCTTGTTATCTTGCATTTGTTGATTATGCAAATCTAATGTGTTGACTGGTCCTTTAATTACTGTTGGGAATATCACTCCTGGCCAGCAGGAGGAGGCAAAGAGCACCACAGCAGAGCTGTTTTTTTTAAAAAATATTTGTCACCGACAGGATGTTCCGTATACAGAATCTCTGCCATACACGGCCATATACATTTTATACAAAAAGAAGAAAACATATTCATACATGTTTGGGGCAATGCACAATACAATTATAACATCATCTTGCCAGTGTTTTGACATTTCACAAAAAAGTATACATCTAACCATAATCATACTTATCAGGTTCTTTTTTTTTTTTTAATGCAAGTTTTTTTTTATTGATTTTACCAGATAATTAATAAACAATATAACCAAAACAAAAGAGAGAGAGAGAAAAAAAAAAGCCCTCCCACTCTCCTCCCCTGCCCACCTCACCCCGAGCCACTTTAACCCATGGCATAGCCCACTATTCCCTCCAAAAGAAAAACTCTTGGTTATGTCTCTCCAGTATTGGAAATCCAAGTAGCCGGAAACATGCCTAATATCACTAATTCTGAGAAGCTAATAGAGGACAGGAACGGGAAAAGGATCTGTTTTTAAAGAGCGAGAGAATACGTCTTAATAATAGGTAACCATCCCAGGAGAAAGTTTTTAATTCTCTTTCTCGTACAAGGTGTATCCAGTCCACGGATTCATCCTTTACTTGTGGGATATTCTCATTCCCTACAGGAAGTAGCAAAGAGAGCACACAGCAAAGCTGTCCATATAGCTCCCCCTCTAGCTCCACCCCCCAGTCATTCTCTTTGCTGGCTCTAAGCACTAGGGTCTCTCTCGGGAGTGTAAAGTGAATGTGGTGTTAGAATTGTAGTTTTATTATCTTCAATCAAAAGTTTGTTATTTTAAATAGTACCGGTTTGTACTATTTACTCTCTAGCAGAAAAGTGATGAAGATTTCTGCTGAGAGGAAAATGATTTTAGCATGTTGTAACTAAAATCCACTGCTGTTCCCACACAGGACTGAGGAGTACCAGAAAACTTCAGTTGGGGGGAACAGTTTGCAGGGTGATCTGCAATAAGGTATGTTCAGTCATTTATTTCTAGACAAGACTGAGATAATGCTAGAAGACTGACAAGATCCCCATGAGGGGAGGGTAAGCTATGTTCACAGACTTAGTAAGGAATTGAATGCTTACATAATAGGGCTAATATACTGGTTGACACTTATTCAGGGCAATCGATTGGCTAAGGAAAAATCGTTTTGCAAGACACTTTGAAAGCCATTTTGTTTTTTTTTCTGGGGTTATTACCACATGGCTGTTTTTTAGTCACTTAGGAGTGATTTACTAGGTCTCACAGCTCCGGAGTAGAGTGGGAGGGGCCTAATTGCCTCAGATGCACAATTAGAATTGCAGAGAAGTTCATGCTGTTTCACATGGAGGGTCCTGCTGATGTTTGAGGGCCTAAAAGAAGCTATATTCCACCAAATCTGATCCCTAAGGGAAAGTAGGGCCACAGCAAGGCTGTGGCAAGGTGCTGTAGTGATTTAACCAGGTGTTGGCTTTAGGCTGCTCCGGTTTGGGCATTAAGGGGTTAATCGTTTTGAAACTTGGGGTGCAATCTTATTAAGGCTTTAGCTACATACTGTGAAAATTTCAGAAAGATTGCTGCATTTTTCACCCTTTTGTAAAATTGTGTGCTCTTTTTAACTCTTAAAGGCACAGTAACGTTTTTTTCAAATTGTGTTTATTTGATTAAAGTGATGCCAAGCCTGTTTGTGTACTCTACTAGTCTGTTAAACATGTCTGACACTAAGGAAAATCCTTGTTCAATGTGTTTAGAAGCCATGGTGGAACCCCCTCTCAGAATGTGTCCCACTTGTACTGATATGTCTATACACTTTAAAGATCATATTGTTGCACTTAAGAATGTGGCCCAAGATGATTCTCAGACTGAAGGTAACGAGGGTAGCCCGTCTGCCTCTCCCCAAGTGTCACAACCAGTTACGCCCGCGCAAGCGACGCCTAGTACCTCTAGTGCGTCTAACCCTTTTACATTACAAGACTTAGCGGCAGTCATGGATAATTCTCTTACAGCCTTCTTATCTAAACTGCCCGTGTTACCTGCAAAGCGTGATAGCTCTGTTTTAAGAACAGATTATGAGCATTCTGACGCTTTGGTAGCCGTATCCGATATACCCTCACAACGCTCTGAAGTGGGAGCGAGGGATTTGATGTCTGAGGGAGAAGTCTCTGATTCAGGAAGGGTTCCTCCCCAGACAGATTCAGATACATTGGCTTTTAAATTTAAACTAGAACACCTCCGTGTTTTACTTAGGGAGGTATTAGCTACTCTGGATGACTGTGACCCTTTGGTGATCCCAGAGAATTTGTGTAAAATGGACAAGTACCTAGAGGTCCCTGTTTACACGGATGCGTTTCCGGTCCCTAAGAGGATTGCGGATATCGTTACTAGGGAGTGGGATAGGCCAGGTGTCCCTTTTGTCCCCCCCCCCTGTTTTTAAGAAAATGTTCCCCATATCTGACCCCATGCGGGACTCGTGGCAGACGGTCCCTAGGTGGAGGGGGCTGTTTCTACACTAGCTAAACGCACAACCATACCAATTGAAGACAGTTGTGCTTTTAAAGACCCTATGGATAAAAAAATAGAGGGTTTACTTAAGAAAATTTTTGTTCAACAAGGTTTTCTTCTCCAACCTATTGCCTGCATTATTCCTGTAACTACTGCAGCTGCTTTCTGGTTTGAGGCGCTGGAAGACACGCTCCAGACGGAGACCTCATATGAGGAAATTATGGATAGAATTAAGGCTCTAAAGCTAGCTAATTCTTTTATCACTGACGCCGCTTTCCAAATAGCTAAGTTTGCGGCGAAAAAATAAAATAAAATTCATGTTTCGCCATTTTGGCGCGCAGGGCGCTATGGCTAAAGTCCTGGTCGGCCGATGTGTTGTCTAAATCCAAGCTTTTGAACATTCCTTTCAAAGGGAAGACCCTATTCGGGCCTGAATTGAAAGAGATTATTTCAGATATCACCGGGGGAAAAGGCCATGCTCTCCCTCAGGACAAAGCCTTTAAAACAAAGAATAAAGCTAATTTTCGTTCCTTTCGCAATTTCAGGAACGCCCCCGCTTCATCCTCTCCGGCTGCAAAGCAAGAGGGTAACGCATCACAGCCCAAGGCAAACTGGAAACCTTACCAATGCTGGAATAAGGGTAAACAGGCCAAAAAGCCTGCAGCTGCCACCAAGACAGCATGAAGGGGTAGCCCCCGATCCGGGACCGGATCTAGTAGGGGGCAGACTCTCTCTCTTCGCTCAGGCCTGGGCAAGAGATGTACACGATCCTTGGGCATTAGAGATTGTAGCCCAGGGATACCTTCTAGAATTTAAGGACTCTCCTCCAAGGGGAAGGTTCCACATTTCTCGTCTGTCTACAGATCAGACAAAGAAAGAGGCGTTTTTACGCTGTGTAGAAGATCTACATACAATGGGAGTGATCCACCCAGTTCCAATTGCAGAACAAGCACTGGGGTTTTACTCAAACTTTCAGACCAATCCTGGATCTCAAAATTCTAAACAAATTCCTCAGAGTCCCATCATTCAAGATGGAGACCATTCGGACAATCTTACCAATGATCCAGGAGGGTCAATATATGACTACCGTGGATCTAAAGGATGCGTATCTGCACATTCCTATCCACAAAGATCATCACCAGTTTCTCAGGTTCGCCTTTCTGGACAAGCATTTTCAGTTTGTGGCTCTTCCTTTCGGGTTGGCCACTGCTCCCAGAATTTTCACAAAGGTGCTAGGGTCCCTCCTGGCGGTTCTAAGACCGCGGGGCATAGCAGTGGCGCCTTACCTAGACGACATCTTAATTCAGGCGTCAACTTTCCAAAGAACCAAGTCTCACACGGAGATTGTATTGGCCTTTCTTAGGTCTCACGGGTGGAAGGTGAACATCAAAAAGAGTTCTCTCTCCCCCCTCACAAGAGTTCCATTCCTAGGAACCCTGATAGACTCGGTAGAAATGAAAATATTTCTGACGGAGGTCAGAAAGCTAAAACTCTTAACTACTTGCCGAGCTCTTTATTCTAAGTCGTCAGACTTTTCACCCGGGGGAGTGGGAACTCCGCCCGGAGGTATTTGCCCAGCTGACTCAGCTATGGGGCACCCCAGAGTTGGATCTGATGGCGTCCCGTCAGAACACCAAACTTCCTAAGGTGGTATCTAATAAGAATATCAATCAGGAGATTGTTGTTCCGTCATTGTGCCCTAATCCTTCTTCAAAGAAGGAACGTCTATTACACAATCTTGACGTGGTTCGTGCTTTAAAGTTTTATTTACAAGCTACTAAAGATTTTTGTCAAACATCTGCATTGTTTGTTGTCTACTCTGGACAGAGGAAAGGCCAAAAGGCTTCTGCAACTTCTCTTTCCTTTTGGTTAAGAAGTATAATCCGCTTAGCTTATGAGACTGCTGGCCAGAAGCCTCCTGTAAGAATTACAGCTCATTCCACTAGAGCAGTGGCTTCCACATGGGCTTTTAAAAATGAGACTTCTGTTGAACAGATTTGTAAGGCGGCGACTTGGTCTTCGCTCCATACTTTTTCTAAATTCTACAAATTTGATACTTTTGCTTCTTCGGAGGCTATTTTTGGGAGAAAGGTCTTACAGGCAGTGGTGCCTTCCGTTTAAGCACCTGCCTTGTCGTTCCCTTCTTCCGTGTCCTATAGCTTTGGTATTGGTATCCCACAAGTAATGGATGAATCCGTGGACTGGATACACCTTACAAGAGAAAACAAAATTTATGCTTACCTGATAAATTTATTTCTCTTGTGGTGTATCCAGTCCACGGCCCGCCCTGTCATTTTAAGGCAGGTGTTTTTTAAATTTTTAAACTACAGTCACCACTGCACCCTATAGTTTCTCCTTTCTCTTGCTTGTCTTCGGTCGAATGACTGGGAGGTGGCAGTTAGGGGAGGAGCTATATAGACAGCTCTGCTGTGGGTGATTCTCTTGCAGCTTCCTGTTGGGAAGGAGAATATCCCACAAGTAATGGATGAATCCGTGGACTGGATACACCACAAGAGAAATAAATTTATCAGGTAAGCATAAATTTTGTTATTCCTATTCCATAAACTTGTTATTCCATAAAAGCTGATATGTTTCAGTACTGGTTTGACTGTCTACTGGTTGTTTTGCTGGTAGATGAGTGTCTATTGGTGAGTATAATTTTTTCATTTAGACACTCTATAGCTTTAATATGGACAATCATGTTTTATATATATTTTCATAGTTATTTATCAGACTTAAATTTGAAGACTTAAAGGGACACTAAACCCAAAAATTTTCTTTCGTGATTCAGTTAGATTATACAATTTTAAACAACATTCCAATTTATTTCTATTATCTAATTTGCTACATTCTTTAGATATCCTTTTCTGAAGAAATAGCAATGCACATGGGTGAGCCAACCACACAAGACATCTACTGTATGTGCAGCCACCAATCAGCAGCTACTAAGCCTATCTAGATATGCTTTTCAGCAAAGGATGAGAATGAAGCAAAATAGTTAATAGAAGTAAATTAGAAAGTTGTTTAAAATTGCATGATTTTTCTAAATCATGAGTGTCATTTCCCTTTAAACTTTACCTTCATAAGCTAATAACACTCAGGTGTTTGTAATACACATTAAGGCTTTGAATACTTGCAGGTTTGTGTTCTGATCCATGCCAGTGAACAAGGGCCATGGGAGAGCCTGAAACATGTTTGGCTTTCAGTCCTAACCAACATTTTGGATCTTATTCCTTTGTTTTTATGGCGCTTTTTATTCAATCATAATAAAGGATTACTATTTGAAGTATCTTTGATTTTTCAGAGGTGAAGGTTTGGTGCATATTTATTTGTTTTATATATTTATAGTTATATATTTATTTTATTTACATTATTCCCCCTTTTTTGTGCGTCTGCTTTTTTGGCGCACTGATCTCCTGTTTAACTGTCAGTTTGTGTGTTGTTCAATGGTGCTGAGCGTTATCTGGGCATCAGATGTGAAGTTTACTTGTCCTGCTTTTTTTTTTACAATTCGACCTTGTGTACCTTGTACTTGTAATTCTTTTAAAGCTACTTTAGGAGGGTGTACGTTTTTCCCCCCCATTCCTCAAGAGCTTTTATTAAGGAGATATAATTGTTTCTTTCATGTAATTAGCAAGAGTCCATGAGCTAGTGACGTATGGGATATACATTCCTACCAGGAGGGGCAAAGTTTCCCAAACCTCAAAATGCCTATAAATACACCCCTCACCACACCCACAATTCAGTTTTACAAACTTTGCCTCCGATGGAGGTGGTGAAGTAAGTTTGTGCTAGATTCTACGTTGATATGCGCTCCGCAGCAAGTTGGAGCCCGGTTTTCCTCTCAGCGTGAAGTGAATGTCAGAGGGATGTGAGGAGAGTATTGCCTATTTGAATGCAGTGATCTCCTTCTACGGGGTCTATTTCATAGGTTCTCTGTTATCGGTCGTAGAGATTCATCTCTTACCTCCCTTATCAGATCGACGATATACTCTTATATATACCATTACCTCTGCTGATTCTCGTTTCAGTACTGGTTTGGCTTTCTACAAACATGTAGATGAGTGTCCTGGGGTAAGTAAATCTTATTTTCTGTGACACTCTAAGCTATGGTTGGGCACTTTGTTTATAAAGTTCTAAATATATGTATTCAAACATTTATTTGCCTTGACTCAGAATGTTCAACTTTCCTTATTTTTCAGACAGTCAGTTTCATATTTGGGATAATGCATTTGATTTAATCATTTTTTTCTTACCTTCAAAAATTTGACTCTTTTTCCCTGTGGGCTGTTAGGCTCGCGGGGGCTGAAAATGCTTCATTTTATTGCGTCATTCTTGGCGCTGACTTTTTTGGCGCAAAAATTCTTTTCCGTTTCCGGCGTCATACGTGTCGCCGGAAGTTGCGTCATTTTTTTGACGTTATTTTGCGCCAAAAATGTCGGCGTTCCGGATGTGGCGTCATTTTTGGCGCCAAAAGCATTTAGGCGCCAAATAATGTGGGCGTCTTATTTGGCGCTAAAAAATATGGGCGTCGCTTTTGTCTCCACATTATTTAAGTCTCATTTTTCATTGCTTCTGGTTGCTAGAAGCTTGTTCTTTGGCATTTTTTCCCATTCCTGAAACTGTCATTTAAGGAATTTGATCAATTTTGCTTTATATGTTGTTTTTTCTCTTACATATTGCAAGATGTCTCACGTTGCATCTGAGTCAGAAGATACTACAGGAAAATCGCTGTCTAGTGCTGGATCTACCAAAGCTAAGTGTATCTGCTGTAAACTTTTGGTAGCTATTCCTCCAGCTGTTGTTTGTATTGATTGTCATGACAAACTTGTTAATGCAGATAATATTTCCTTTAGTAAAGTACCATTGCCTGTTGCAGTTCCTTCAACATCTAAGGTGCAGAATGTTCCTGATAACATAAGAGATTTTGTTTCTGAATCCATAAAGAAGGCTATGTCTGTTATTTCTCCTTCTAGTAAACGTAAAAATCTTTTAAAACTTCTCTCCCTACAGATGAATTTTTAAATGAACATCATCATTCTGATTGTGATGACTCTTCTGGTTCAGAGGATTCTGTCTCAGAGGTTGATGCTGATAAATCTTCATATTTATTTAAAATGGAATTTATTCGTTCTTTACTTAAAGAAGTTCTAATTGCTTTAGAAATAGAGGATTCTGGTCCTCTTGATACTAATTCTAAACGTTTGGATAAGGTATTTAAATCTCCTGTGGTTATTCCAGAAGTTTTTCCTGTTCCTAATGCTATTTCTGCAGTAATTTCCAAAGAATGGGATAAATTGGGTAATTCATTTACTCCTTCTAAACGTTTTAAGCAATTATATCCTGTGCCGTCTGACAGATTAGAATTTTGGGACAAAATCCCTAAAGTTGATGGGGCTATTTCTACCCTTGCTAAACGTACTACTATTCCTACGTCAGATGGTACTTCGTTTAAGGATCCTTTAGATAGGAAAATTGAATCCTTTCTAAGAAAAGCTTATCTGTGTTCAGGTAATCTTCTTAGACCTGCTATATCTTTGGCTGATGTTGCTGCAGCTTCAACTTTTTGGTTGGAAACTTTAGCGCAACAAGTAACACATCATGATTCTCATGATATTATTATTCTTCTTCAGCATGCTAATAATTTTATCTGTGATGCCATCTTTGATATTATCAGAGTTGATGTCAGGTTTATGTCTCTAGCTATTTTAGCTAGAAGAGCTTTATGGCTTAAGACTTGGAATGCTGATATGGCTTCTAAATCAACTCTACTTTCCATTTCTTTCCAGGGTAACAAATTATTTGGTTCTCAGTTGGATTCTATTATTTCAACTGTTACTGGTGGGAAAGGAACTTTTTTACCACAGGATAAAAAATCTAAAGGTAAAAACAGGGCTAATAATCGTTTTCGTTCCTTTCGTTTCAACAAAGAACAAAAGTCTGATCCTTCATCCTCAGGAGCAGTTTCTGTTTGGAAACCATCTCCAATTTGGAATAAATCCAAGCCAGCCAGAAAGGCAAAGCCTGCTTCTAAGTCCACATGAAGGTGCGGCCCTCATTCCAGCTCAGCTGGTAGGGGGCAGGTTACGTTTTTTCAAAGAAATTTGGATCAATTCTGTTCACAATCTTTGGATTCAGAACATTGTTTCAGAAGGGTACAGAATTGGTTTCAAGATGAGACCTCCTGCAAAGAGATTTTTTCTTTCCCGTGTCCCAGTAAATCCAGTAAAAGCTCAAGCATTTCTGAATTGTGTTTCAGATCTAGAGTTGACTGGAGTAATTATGCCAGTTCCAGTTCAGGAACAGGGGATGGGGTTTTATTCAAATCTCTTCATTGTACCAAAGAAGGAGAATTCCTTCAGACCAGTTCTGGATCTAAAAATATTGAATCGTTATGTAAGGATACCAACGTTCAAGATGGTAACTGTAAGGACTATCTTGCCTTTTGTTCAGCAAGGGAATTATATGTCCACAATAGATTTACAGGATGCATATCTGCATATTCCGATTCATCCAGATCATTATCAGTTCCTGAGATTCTCTTTTCTGGACAAGCATTACCAGTTTGTGGCTCTGCCGTTTGGCCTAGCTACAGCTCCAAGAATTTTTACAAAGGTTCTCGGTGCCCTTCTGTCTGTAATCAGAGAACAGGGTATTGTGGTATTTCCTTATTTGGACGATATCTTGGTACTTGCTCAGTCTTTACATTTAGCAGAATTTCATACGAATCGACTTGTGTTGTTTCTTCAAGATCATGGTTGGAGGATCAATTTACCAAAAAGTTCATTGATTCCTCAGACAAGGGTAACCTTTCTGGGTTTCCAGATAGATTCAGTGTCCATGACTCTGTCTTTAACAGACAAGAGACGTCTAAAACTGATTGCAGCTTGTCGAAACCTTCAGTCACAATCATTCCCTTCGGTAGCCTTATGCATGGAAATTCTAGGTCTTATGACTGCTGCATCGGACGCGATCCCCTTTGCTCGTTTTCACATGCGACCTCTTCAGCTTTGTATGCTGAATCAATGGTGCAAGGATTACACAAAGATATCTCAATTAATATCTTTAAAACCGATTGTTCGACACTCTCTAACGTGGTGGACAGATCACCATCGTTTAATTCAGGGGGCTTCTTTTGTGCTTCCGACCTGGACTGTAATTTCAACAGATGCAAGTCTCACAGGTTGGGGAGCTGTGTGGGGATCTCTGACGGCACAAGGAGTTTGGGAATCTCAGGAGGTGAGATTACCGATCAATATTTTGGAACTCCGTGCAATTTTCAGAGCTCTTCAGTTTTGGCCTCTTCTGAAGAGAGAATCGTTCATTTGTTTTCAGACAGACAATGTCACAACTGTGGCATACATCAATCATCAAGGAGGAACTCACAGTCCTCTGGCTATGAAAGAAGTATCTCAAATTTTGGTTTGGGCGGAATCCAGCTCCTGTCTAATCTCTGCGGTTCATATCCCAGGTGTAGACAATTGGGAAGCGGATTATCTCAGTCGCCAAACGTTGCATCCGGGCGAATGGTCTCTTCACCCAGAGGTATTTCTTCAGATTGTTCAAATGTGGGAACTTCCAGAAATAGATTTGATGGCGTCCCATCTAAACAAGAAACTTCCCAGGTATCTGTCCAGATCCCGGGATCCTCAGGCGGAAGCAGTGGATGCATTATCACTTCCTTGGAAGTATCATCCTGCCTATATCTTTCCGCCTCTAGTTCTTCTTCCAAGAGTAATCTCCAAGATTCTGAAGGAATGCTCGTTTGTTCTGCTGGTAGCTCCGGCATGGCCTCACAGGTTTTGGTATGCGGATCTTGTCCGGATGGCCTCTTGCCAACCGTGGACTCTTCCGTTAAGACCAGACCTTCTGTCACAAGGTCCTTTTTTCCATCAGGATCTGAAATCCTTAAATTTAAAGGTATGGAGATTGAACGCTTGATTCTTCGTCAAAGAGGTTTCTCTGACTCTGTGATTAATACTATGTTACAGGCTCGTAAATCTGTATCTAGAGAGATATATTATAGAGTCTGGAAGACTTATATTTCTTGGTGTATTTCTCATCATTTTTCTTGGCATTCTTTTAGAATACCGAGAATTTTACAGTTTCTTCAGGATGGTTTAGATAAAGGTTTGTCCGCAAGTTCCTTGAAAGGACAAATCTCTGCTCTTTCTGTTCTTTTTCACAGAAAGATTGCTATTCTTCCTGATATTCATTGTTTTGTACAAGCCTTGGTTCGTATAAAACCTGTCATTAAGTCAATTTCTCCTCCTTGGAGTTTGAATTTGGTTCTGGGGGCTCTTCAAGCTCCTCCGTTTGAACCTATGCATTCATTGGACATTAAATTACTTTCTTGGAAAGTTTTGTTCCTTTTGGCCATCTCTTCTGCCAGAAGAGTTTCTGAATTATCTGCTCTTTCTTGTGAGTCTCCTTTTCTGATTTTTCATCAGGATAAGGCGGTGTTGCGAACTTCTTTTGAATTTTTACCTAAAGTTGTGAATTCCAACAACATTAGTAGAGAAATTGTGGTTCCTTCATTATGTCCTAATCCTAAGAATTCTAAGGAGAAATCGTTGCATTCTTTGGATGTTGTTAGAGCTTTAAAATATTATGTTGAAGCTACTAAATCTTTCCGAAAGACTTCTAGTCTATTTGTTATCTTTTCCGGTTCTAGAAAAGGCCAGAAAGCTTCTGCCATTTCTTTGGCATCTTGGTTGAAATCTTTAATTCATCTTGCCTATGTTGAGTCGGGTAAAACTCCGCCTCAGAGAATTACAGCTCATTCTACTAGGTCAGTTTCTACTTCCTGGGCGTTTAGGAATGAAGCTTCGCTTGATCAGATTTGCAAAGCAGCAACTTGGTCCTCTTTGCATACTTTTACTAAATTCTACCATTTTGATGTATTTTCTTCTTCTGAAGCAGTTTTTGGTAGAAAAGTACTTCAGGCAGCGGTTTCAGTTTGAATCTTCTGCTTATGTTTTTCGTTAAACTTTATTTTGGGTGTGGATTATTTTCAGCAGAAATTGGCTGTCTTTATTTTATCCCTCCCTCTCTAGTGACTCTTGTGTGGAAAGATCCACATCTTGGGTAATCATTATCCCATACGTCACTAGCTCATGGACTCTTGCTAATTACATGAAAGAAAACATAATTTATGTAAGAACTTACCTGATAAATTCATTTCTTTCATATTAGCAAGAGTCCATGAGGCCCGCCCTTTTTTTGTGGTGGTTATGATTTTGTATAAAGCACAATTATTCCAATTCCTTATTTTATATGCTTTCGCACTTTTTTATCACCCCACTTCTTGGCTATTCGTTAAACTGAATTGTGGGTGTGGTGAGGGGTGTATTTATAGGCATTTTGAGGTTTGGGAAACTTTGCCCCTCCTGGTAGGAATGTATATCCCATACGTCACTAGCTCATGGACTCTTGCTAATATGAAAGAAATGAATTTATCAGGTAAGTTCTTACATAAATTATGTTTTTTGCTTTGCTTTGCCCAATGCTATAATGGAGTCTGATTCTGTCCCTAAATATACCTTAGAAGCTGAGTCTCCTGAACACCTTCTTACCATTATTAAGTGTGTTTATTGTAAAAAAGCTAATGTTTCTCCTCCAGCTTATTTATGTGACTCATGTTAATCTATGTTAACGCATTCAGACCCACCTAATGTTTTTTTTTCTGTTGGTATCACTGCTCCTTCTGTCTGTTCTTTACTGGAACCCAATGTTTAGTACAGCAGACTGCGCATCTATAAGGTGCTCGTGGTAACCAGGGGTACTGCCACATCCCCTTCCATCAAATGCCACAATCAACGGTCCACAGCACCAAAGTTTAAAAAACTTCACTTTATTTCAGACAGATAAAAAAATCCAAACTGTGACATTTCAGGGTTTCCACCTTAATCATACATGCTTCACATATGTTTTATGTAAAGGCAATTTGGTGCCAATCTCATGCCAATCCTCTACTGCCATGTAGTGGACTCATATCTTCAATTCAATCCTATGTATTCATTAATTTATTTTTTACTAAAATGATACATATTTGTTACCATTACCAAATGCCTACATTTTAACAATGTAACTTTCCTTCCATAAGGCAGGGAGAGTCCACGACTTTATTCCTTACTGTTGGGAAATACTACACCTGGCCAACAGGAGGAGGCAGACACCCCAGCCAAAGGCTTAAATATCCATTCCACTTCCCCTATCCCCCAGTCATTCTTTGCCTTTTGTCACTATAGGAGGTGGCAGAAGATTTGGATAATCCTGTTATGGGTATGTTCCGTTCAAAGAAAGGACTGACGTTTCTCCTGTTAAGTGTGGTCAGTCCACGGGTCATCATTACTTCTGGGATATTATCTCCTCCCCTACAGGAAGTGCAAGAGGATTCACCCAGCAGAGCTGCTATATAGCTCCTCCCCTCTACGTCACCTCCAGTCATTCTCTTGCACCCAACGAATAGATAGGATGTGTGAGAGGACTGTGGTGATTTTAATTAGTTTATTACCTTCAATCAAAAGTTTGTTATTTTATTATAGCACCGGAGTGTGTTATTTATTCTCTGGTAGAATTTGAAGAAGAATCTACCTGAGTTTTTCTATGATTTTAGCCGGAGTAGTTAAGATCATATTGCTTTTTCTCGGCCATCTGAGGAGAGGTAAACTTCAGATCAGGGGACAGCGGGCAGATTAATCTGCAAAGAGGTATGTAGCAGTTTATTATTTTCTGACATGGAATTGATGAGAAAATCCTGCCATACCGTTATAATGTAAACTCAGCCTTAAATGCAGTAGATGTAGCTGGTATCAGGCTGTCATGTATGTATATTTCACACTTCAGTATTCTGGGGAATGGTACTTCACTGGATTTATACTGTATGCATAGACTTAACCTAATTTGCAGGGACTTGCAATAGGTTTTAAATAACAATTAATTTATTGAGGTTAAACGTTTTTTTGCTGGCATGTAAAATCGTTTATTTCTCTGAGGTACTGGGTGAAAAAATGTTTTGGGCACTATTTTTTCCACTTGGCAATAGTTTTGTTTAAATTAAAGCAGTTTTCTGATCTCTCTCACTGTTATGTGTGAGGGGGAGGGGCCATTTTTGGCGCTTTTACCACGCATCAAAAAAACTCAGTCAGAGGTTCATTTTCTTCCTGCATGATCCGGTTCATCTCTACAGAACTCAGGGATCTCCAAAGCTTGTTTTGAGGGAGGTAATCATTCACAGCAGAGCTGTGAAGATTGTAGTTGACTGTGATAAAAAACGTTTATTTGTGTATTTTTTCTGCTGTCAGGGTTAGTTATCCTTTGCTAATGGGAACAATCCTTTGCTAAAATTGTGTATTTTTTACAAAGATTTGATGCTATAACTTATTTATTTTCAACTGTCATAATTTTTTCTGTGCTTCTTATAGGCACAGTTCGTTTTCATATTATTGTAAATTACTTGAAAAGCATTTCCAAGTTGCTAGTTTATTGCTAGTGTGTTAAACATGTCTGATTCAGAGGAAGATACATGTGCTATATGTGCTAATGCCAAAGTGGAGCCCAATAGAAATTTATGTACTAATTGTATTGATGTTACTTTAAATAAAAGTCAATCTGTACAAACTGAACATATTTCACCTAACAACGAGGGGAGAGTTATGCCGACTAACTCGCCTCACGTGTCAGTACCTGCATCTCCCGCTCGGGAGGTGCGTGATATTGTAGCGCCGAGTACATCTGGGCGGCCATTTCAAATCACATTACAGGATATGGCTACTGTTATGACTGAAGTTTTGGCTAAATTACCAGAACTTAGAGGCAAGCGTGATCACTCTGGGGTGAGAACAGAGTGCGCTGATAATATTAGGGCCATGTCAGACACTGCATCACAGGTGGCAGAACATGAGGACGGAGAACTTCATTCTGTGGATGACGGTTCTGATCCAAACAGACTGGATTCAGATATTTCAAATTTTAAATTTAAGCTGGAAAACCTCCGTGTATTACTAGGGGAGGTGTTAGCGGCTCTGAATGATTGTAACACAGTTGCAATACCAGAGAAAATGTGTAGGTTGGATAAATATTTTGCGGTACCGGCGAGTACTGATGTTTTTCCTATACCTAAGAGACTTACTGAAATTGTTACTAAGGAGTGGGATAGGCCCGGTGTGCCGTTCTCACCTCCTCCGATATTTAGAAAAATGTTTCCAATAGACGCCACCACACGGGACTTATGGCAAACGGTCCCTAAGGTGGAGGGAGCAGTTTCTACTTTAGCTAAGCGTACCACTATCCCGGTGGAGGATAGCTGTGCTTTTTCAGATCCAATGGATAAAAAATTAGAGGGTTACCTTAAGAAAATGTTTGTTCAACAAGGTTTTATATTGCAACCTCTTGCATGTATTGCGCCTGTCACGGCTGCAGCAGCATTTTGGTTTGAGTCTCTGGAAGAGACACTTCAATCATCTACACTAGATGAGATTACACACAAACTTAAAGCCCTTAAGTTAGCTAACTCATTTATTTCAGATGCCGTAGTACATTTAACTAAACTTACGGCTAAGAATTCCGGATTTGCCATTCAGACACGCAGAGCACTGTGGCTAAAATCCTGGTCAGCTGATGTTACTTCTAAATCTAAATTGCTTAATATACCTTTCAAAGGGCAAACCTTATTCGGGCCCGGGTTGAAAGAGATTATCGCTGACATTACAGGAGGTAAAGGCCATGCCCTGCCTCAGGACAAAGCCAAACCTAGGGCTAGACAGTCTAATTTTCGTTCCTTTCGTAATTTCAAAGCAGGAACAGCATCAACTTCCTCTGCACCAAAACAGGAAGGAGCTGTTGCTCGCTACAGACAAGGCTGGAAACCTAACCAGTCCTGGAACAAGGGCAAGCAGGCCAGGAAACCTGCTGCTGCCCCTAAGACAGCATGAATCGAGGGCCCCCGATCCGGGACCGGATCTAGTAGGGGGCAGACTTTCTCTCTTCGCCCAGGCTTGGGCAAGAGATGTTCAGGATCCCTGGGCGTTAGAGATCATATCTCAGGGATACCTTCTGGACTTCAAATCCTCTCCCCCAAGAGGGAGATTTCATCTGTCAAGGTTGTCAACAAACCAAATAAAGAAAGTAGCGTTCCTACGCTGCGTACAAGATCTTTTATTAATGGGAGTGATCCATCCAGTTCCGCGGTCGGAACAAGGACAAGGGTTTTACTCAAATCTGTTTGTAGTTCCCAAAAAAGAGGGAACTTTCAGGCCAATCTTGGATTTAAAGATCCTAAACAAATTCCTAAGAGTTCCATCGTTCAAGATGGAAACTATTCGAACAATTTTGCCCATGATCCAAGAGGGTCAGTACATGACCACAGTGGATTTAAAGGATGCTTACCTTCACAGAAATCATTACCGGTATCTAAGGTTTGCCTTTCTAGACAGGCATTATCAGTTTGTAGCTCTTCCATTCGGATTGGCTACGGCTCCAAGAATCTTCACAAAGGTTCTGGGTACTCTTCTGGCGGTACTAAGACCGCGAGGAATTTCGGTAGCTCCGTACCTAGACGACATTCTGATACAAGCTTCAAGCTTTCAAACTGCCAAGTCTCATACAGAGTTAGTACTGGCATTTCTAAGGTCGCATGGATGGAAGGTGAACGAAAAGAAGAGTTCTCTCTTTCCACTCACAAGAGTTCCCTTCTTGGGGACTCTGATAGATTCTGTAGAAATGAAGATTTACCTGACAGAAGACAGGTTAACAAAGCTTCAAAATGCATGCCGTGTCCTTCATTCCATTCAACACCCGTCAGTAGCTCAATGCATGGAGGTGATCGGCTTAATGGTAGCGGCAATGGACATAGTACCTTTTGCACGCCTACATCTCAGACCGCTGCAATTGTGCATGCTAAGTCAGTGGAATGGGGGTTACTCAGATTTGTCCCCCACTCTGAATCTGAATCAAGAGACCAGAAATTCTCTTCTATGGTGGCTTTATCGGCCACACCTGTCCAGGGGGATGCCATTCAGCAGGCCGGACTGGACAATTGTAACAACAGACGCCAGCCTACTAGGTTGGGGCGCTGTCTGGAATTCTCTGAAGGCTCAGGGACTATGGAATCAGGAGGAGAGTCTCCTTCCAATAAACATTCTGGAATTGAGAGCAGTTCTCAATGCCCTTCTGGCTTGGCCCCAGTTAACAACTCGGGGGTTCATCAGGTTTCAGTCGGACAACATCACGACTGTAGCTTACATCAACCATCAGGGAGGGACAAGAAGCTCCCTAGCAATGATGGAAGTATCAAAGATAATTCGCTGGGCAGAGTCTCACTCTTGCCACCTGTCTGCAATCCACATCCCGGGAGTGGAGAACTGGGAGGCGGATTTCTTAAGTCGTCAGACTTTTCATCCGGGGGAGTGGGAACTTCATCCGGAGGTCTTTGCCCAGATACTTCGACGTTGGGGCAAACCAGAGATAGATCTCATGGCGTCTCGTCAGAACGCCAAGCTTCCTCGCTACGGGTCCAGATCCAGGGATCCGGGAGCGGTTCTGATAGATGCTTTGACAGCACCTTGGACCTTCGGGATGGCTTATGTGTTTCCACCCTTCCCGATGCTTCCTCGATTGATTGCCAGAATCAAACAGGAGAGAGCATAAGTGATTCTAATAGCACCTGCATGGCCACGCAGGACTTGGTATGCAGATCTAGTGGACATGTCATCCTGTCCGCCTTGGTCTCTACCTCTGAAACAGGACCTTCTGATCCAGGGTCCATTCAAACATCAAAATCTAACTTCTCTGAAGCTGACTGCTTGGAAATCGAACGCTTGATTTTATCAAAACGTGGGTTTTCTGAGCCAGTTATTGATACCTTAATACAGGCTAGGAAGCCTGTTACCAGAAGGATTTACCATAAAATATGGCGTAAATACTTATATTGGTGCGAATCCAAGAGTTACTCATGGAGTAAGGTTAGGATTCCAAGGATATTGTCTTTTCTACAAGAAGGTTTAGAAAAGGGGTTATCCGCTAGTTCTTTAAAGGGACAGATTTCAGCTCTGTCCATTCTTTTACACAAACGTCTGTCAGAAGTTCCGGACGTTCAAGCTTTTTGTCAGGCTTTAGCTAGGATCAAGCCTGTGTTTAAAACTGTTGCTCCGCCATGGAGTTTGAACTTAGTTCTTAATGTTTTACAGGGTGTTCCGTTTGAACCCCTTCATTCCATTGATATCAAGTTGTTATCTTGGAAAGTTCTGTTTTTAATGGCTATTTCCTCGGCTCGAAGAGTCTCTGAGTTATCTGCCTTACATTGTGATTCTCCTTATCTGATTTTTCATTCTGACAAGGTAGTTCTGCGTACTAAACCTGGGTTCCTACCTAAGGTGGTCACTAACAGGAATATCAATCAAGAGATTGTTGTTCCATCTTTGTGTCCTAATCCTTCCTCGAAGAAGGAACGTCTGCTACACAATCTAGATGTAGTCCGTGCCCTGAAATTTTATCTACAGGCAACTAAGGATTTTCGTCAAACGTCTTCCCTGTTTGTCGTTTATTCTGGTCAGAGGAGAGGTCAAAAAGCTTCGGCTACCTCTCTCTCTTTTTGGCTTCGTAGCATAATACGATTAGCCTATGAGACTGCTGGACAGCAGCCTCCTGAAAGAATTACAGCTCATTCTACTAGAGCTGTGGCTTCCACTTGGGCCTTTAAGAATGAGGCTTCTGTTGAACAGATTTGCAAGGCTGCAACTTGGTCTTCTCTTCATACTTTTTCCAAATTTTACAAATTTGACACTTTTGCTTCTTCGGAGGCTGTTTTTGGGAGAAAGGTTCTTCAGGCAGTGGTTCCCTCCGTAGAAAGAGCCTGCCTGTCCCTCCCGTCATCCGTGTACTTTTGCTTTGGTATTGGTATCCCAGAAGTAATGATGACCCGTGGACTGACCACACTTAACAGGAGAAAACAAAATTTATGCTTACCTGATAAATTCATTTCTCCTGTAGTGTGGTCAGTCCACGGCCCGCCCTGTTTTTTATGGCAGGCTAAAAAATTTTTTGGATTATACTCCAGTCACCACTACACCCTTGGGCTTCTCCTTTCTCGTTGGTCCTTTGGTCGAATGACTGGAGGTGACGTAGAGGGGAGGAGCTATATAGCAGCTCTGCTGGGTGAATCCTCTTGCACTTCCTGTAGGGGAGGAGATAATATCCCAGAAGTAATGATGACCCGTGGACTGACCACACTACAGGAGAAATGAATTTATCAGGTAAGCATAAATTTTGTTTTTAAGTAGCCATGTCAACCTCTCAGTGAGAGTATTGATGAAAGTTAGAGTCTGTGAATCCATCCAGACTGCCGACTAACAACTCCCGGGCATTCAGTGTTGACGAGTTTCCCTGCTTGCTGTTACACACTCAAGTCCATGTCAAAGGCGTCGCTGCAAGACACTTGAGAGGCTGTGCCTGTTTCACAGCATGGATCCTGGAGTTAAGATCGTTTTATTTATACATTGCTATACAGGGTCACAGTGTGGCTCCTTTATACCTCGATAGGATCAAGGGTTAATATGTTCTTCAGGGCGATTATTTGAATAGCAAGGGGTTATTTATAACTGCTTTTATGTGAGTTTTTTGGGCTCATAGACTGTGTGTTTTTGGCTTGGAGCAAACAGGTTTCACTTTCGTTTTGATGTGTTGTGCAGCTCATAATAGCTTGGCGCCTTTTTCATAGCAGGGGAAGTTCTGTCCGACGCTCTATGTAACTGGGTGCGGTCTTTCGTTTTTCCTAAGATCTTGCTGCAAACATCAATCCTAGGTCTCTCTGTTAGCTGCCTGGGTCTAGGAGGTGGTGAGTGCCCCAGCCATTGGGATTATAAAGGTGCAGTTCTTTTGAATAAAGTGTTTACTTTTGTCTGTCCTTCTGTGAATATATCCTAGCTATGGACAACTCTGATATTACATTATAAGGTTCCGCTCCTTCTGTACTGAATAATAATTCCTGTTTATATTGTGAGGAGGCCGTGGTTTGCCCGCCTGCTCAATTTTGTTCCATTTGCCTAAGCACTCTTCTAAAGTCTAAGAAGGGAGACAAGCCTGCTAATACTCATAGCGCTATTAGCCCTTCTGAGCCGTCTACTTCTCAGGAATCTGGGTCCCGAGAGATTACTACCCTTTCTACACTACCCGCTCCACATGCATTTCCCCCGCAGCTCAACTAATCTTCTATCTGGAGGGGGCTTTTTTTCCGGCAAACTTTACCATGCAGTTACAATCAGTGGCATCTGCGGCACTGAGTGCCTTACCTCGCTCTAGCAAACGTAAAAGAAAGAGTCATCTAAATATTTGTCAGATTTAGCTATTATGTCCCAGCTATCCGAGGATCTGTAAATTTCTGAGTCGCAGACCTCCGTTTTTAAACTTCCTTCAGCGGAGGAACCCTCCTTTAGATTTAAAATTGAGCATCTGCGTTTTTTTATTAAAGGACTTTCTGTCTACGCTAGAGGTTCCGGAGGCTACTCTCCCGGAGGAACATAAGATCCCTAAATTATACAGGGTTTATGAAGACAAGAAGGTCCCTCTGACTTTTCCTGTCCCAGTTAAGATGGCGAACATTATTAGTAACGAATGGGAAAGAATAGGAACTTCTTTTTCCCCCTCATCTATTTTTAAAAAATTATTCCCGGTCCCTGACTCTCAATTAGACTTATGGGGCTCTATCCCTAAGGTGGATGACGCTATTTCTACGCTCGCTAAACATACTATTATACCCCTGGAGGATAGTTCCTTGTTCAGAGAGCCGATGGATAAGAAAATGGAAACCTTTCTGAGGAAAATGGTTCAACATACAGGGTTTTTATTTCAACCGGCGGCTGCTGTAGCCGCGGTTGCTGGAGCAGCAACCTACTGGTGCGACACTGTTGGAACTCAGTGAGGTGGAGACTACCCTTGAGGATATTCAGGAGAGAATTAAGGCTCTGAGAATTGCTAACTCCTCCATCTGTGATGTGAATATGCAGATAATTTGCATAAATACAAAGGCTTCTGGCTTTGTGGTCCTAGCGCGCCTGGCTCTCTGGTTGAAGTCTTGGTCTGCGGATATGACTTCTAAATCCAGACTTCTTTCTCTTGCTTTCAAGGGGAAGATTTTATTCGGTCCAGGGCTGGACTCCATTATTTCTACGGTTACCAGAGGGAAGGGTGCCTTCCTACCGCAGGACAAGAAAAATAGGCCTAAGGGACGGCAACTGTCTAATTTTAGTTCCTTTCGTTCTGACAAATCACAGCAACGTCAATCCTCATCTAAGTCCGAGCAGCCCAAGGGTACTTGGAAGGTGGCTCAGTCCTGAAATAAGTCCAAACAGACTAAGAATCCCGCCAAGAACAAATTGGCATGAAGGTGCGGCCCACGATCCGGGATCGGATTGAGTAGGGGGCAGACTGTCTGTTTTTTTTAGACGCTTGGTTCCAGGATGTACAGTATGCTTGGGTCCTGGAGATTGCATCTCAAGGATAAAGTATAGGATTGAAGTCCCATCCGCCCAGGGGCAGATTCTTACTCTCTAGTCTGTCTACAAGACCAGAAAAACGGGCTGCGTTCTTAGGTTGCGTACGGCATCTCTCCTATCTAGGAGTAATTGTCCTGGTACCTACAGCAGAAAGAGGTTTGGGATTTTATTTAAACCTTTTCATGGTTCCAAAGAAGGAGGGAACTTTTCGTCCAATTCTAGACCTTAAGTGCCTAAACAAGTAAGAGTGTTCCCTCTTTCAAGATGGAGACAATTCGGACAATCCTTCCTCTGATTCAGGAAGGACAGTTTATGACCACAATAGACCTAAAGGATGCATACCTTCAGATCCTGATACACAGGGAACATTTTCAGTTCTTGAGGTTTGCTTTTCTGGACCAGCACTTTCAGTTCATAGCTCTTCCGTTTGGCCTAGCTACTGCTCCAATTATATTTTTGAAGGTTCTGGGAGCCCTTCTACCCATTGCCAGAACACAAGGTATAGCAGTAGCGCCTTACCTGGAAACCATCTTTTCGTCTAGTGGAAGAACATTTGGAGTCCCTTCTCAATCTTCTTCGATCACATGGATTGAAGATAAACTTGGAAAAGAGTTCTCTTACTCTAAATACAATTGTGAATTTCCTGGTGACAATAATAGACTCCATATCCATGAGAATATTCCTCCCAGATAAGAGACGTTGCAAGCTAAATTCTGCATGTCGTGCCCTCCATCTCTCCTTGAGACCCTCAGTGGCTTAGTGTATGGAGGTGATCGGATTCATGGTGTCCTGTATGGACATCATTCCTTTTGCCAGATTCCATCTCAGACCTTTACAGCTATGCATGCTGAGACAATGGAACGGCAACCATTCAGATCTGTCTCAACAGATCGTGCTGGACAACCTGTCGAGAGACTCGCTGTCCTGGTGGCTCTGTCCCGAGGCACGTGCTTCTTGAGACTTAGGAGATTGTGACTACGTACGCATGCCTTTCTGGCTGGGGAAACGTTTGGGGTGCCAAGAAGGTACAAGGTCTGTGGACTCAGGAAGAGTCCTCCCTTCCGATCAATATTTTGCAATCTTTAATTTAATGCCTTGAAGGCTTGGCCCCTTCTGGGTTCGTCCCAGTTTATCAGATTCCAATCAGACAATATAACCTCGGTTGCCTACATCAACCATTAGGGGGGAACGAGAAGTTACTTGGCGATGAGAGAAGTATCTCAGATGCTAGAGTGGGCAGAGGATTCATAGATGTACTCTGTCAGTGATCCACATTCCGGATGTGGACAACTGGGAAGCAGACTTCCTCAGCAGGCAATCTTTCACCCGGGAGAATGGTCTTTCCACCCTGAGGTGTTTGCAAGGATATGCAGCGAGTCGGGGACGCCGGAGATAGATCTCATGGCATCCCACCTCAATACCAAGCTACCCAGGTATGGGTCGAGGGATCCTTAGGCGGAACTGATAGATGCCCTATCAGTACCATGGAGGATCAGACTCCTATATCTTTTTCCTCCATTTCCGCTTCTCCCTCGTGTGGTGGCTTGCATCAAGCAGGAGCGAGCATCAGTGATTCTGATTGCTACGTCGTGGCCGCGAAGGACGTGGTTTGCGGATATGGTTGGTATGTCCTCATCTCCTCAGTGGAGGTTACCTTGTCGCGGAGATCTGATGAAACAGGGTCCCTTCGTTCATCAAAATCTAGATTCTCTGAGACTGACTGTGTCTAGATTGAATGCTTAGTCTTAGCCAAGAGAGGGTTTTCTGAGAGTATTATCGACACTCTGGTTCAAGCTCGTAAGCCAGTTACTCGTTGTATCTACCATAAAGTGTGGAGGACTTACTTGTTCTGGTGTGAAGAGCGTGGTTTTTCCTGGCATAAGGTTATGGTTGACAGAATTTTAGCTTTTCTCCAGGATGGACTGGAGAAGGGTTTTTCTGCTAGTTCCCTGAAGGGACAGATATCGGCCCTGTCTGTGTTACTGCACAAAAGATTGACAGAATGACTGGGGTTATGAGGAAGTGGGGGAGGTATATTTAAGTTTTTGGCTGGGGTGTCTTTGCCTCCTCCTGATGGCGAGGTTCAGTATTTCCCACAAGTAAGGAATGCAACTGTGGACTCCTCCCATACAGAAGGAAAGGAAATTATCTGGTAAGTCATAATTTTTGTTTTTTAGGGGGCGCATTCCAGTTTTCCAACTTGGAATTTTCACATCTGTCATCATGCACCCATGTCCTATTTGGGACATTTTCTGAAGCTGGTCAATGTAATTTACCCCCATCAAACCATATATTTTTGTAAAGTAGACACCCTAGGCTATTTGAAATGTTGGTATGTTAACACTTTCCATGCACTAATTCAACCACCAGTCTTTGTCAAACTTTTGGTTAGTCATTTTTTTGTTTTATTTTTCACACACATTGTAAATTAGGCATGGATTATCAGTTCCTGTTATGTGTTACTGCCAAAGAACGCCCCAATATTTGTTCAGCAAGGTTTGTTCATAGGTTTGTTGGGTTATTTGGGGTTTGCAATGCCAAACTTCTGACATTTGTCAAATTTAAAATATCGTCTTTGACTATCTTCTTTTGGGGGGCTTTTTTAAATACCCCAATTTATTTGCTTGCTATGAACATGCATATTTTTCAGAAGTTGAGACCCCAAGGTATTGTATATGGGGTGTTTTGATGCCTTTGATGCAACTGTTTTAGCCAAAAAAAAATGGAGAAAGTGTGTGGTGGTATTTTTTCATCTTTGCACACACATTGCTTTTTGGCTATGATTTAGGAGAGCCTGTTGTAAGTTATTGCAAAAAAACACTCCAGATTGTTTTCTGCAAGACCTCCTGAGTACACCTATGCCCGCCATGCATAGGTTTGCCAGGATTGTGGGAAGGTTCTGTTGTAATTTTATGACTTGTAATTTTAGTTAAAAGTGAGAGTATTTCTTCTGATAGGACTATCTTTAGTTTGGGGCTTGGCCCCTTCTGGGTTCATCCCAGTTTATCAGATTCCAATCAGACAATATAACCTCGGTTGCCTACATCAACCATCAGGGGGGAACGAGAAGTTACTTGGCGATGAGAGAAGTATCTCAGATACTAGAGTGGACAGAGGATTCATAAATGTACTCTGTCAGTGATCCACATTCCGGGTGTGGACAACTGGGAAGCGGACTTCCGCAGCAGGCAATCTTTCACCCGGGAGAATGGTCTCTCCACCCTGAGGTGTTTGCAAAGATATGCAGTGAGTGGGGGACGCCGGAGATAGATCTCATGGCATCCCACCTCAATACCAAGCTACCCAGATATGGGTCGAGGGATCCTTAGGCGGAACTGATAGATGCCCTATCAGTACCATGGAGGATCAGACTCCTATATCTTTTTCCTCCATTTCCGCTTCTCCCTCGTGTGGTGGCTTGCATCAAGCAGGAGCGAGCATCAGTGATTCTGATTGCTACGTCGTGGCCGCGAAGGACGTGGTTTGCGGATATGGTTGGTATGTCCTCATCTCCTCAGTGGAGGTTACCTTGTCGCGGAGATCTGATGAAACAGGGTCCCTTCGTTCATCAAAATCTAGATTCTCTGAGACTGACTGTGTGTAGATTGAATGCTTAGTCTTAGCCAAGAGAGGGTTTTCTGAGAGTATTATCGACACTCTGGTTCAAGCTTGTAAGCCAGTTCCTCGTATCTACCATAAAGTGTGGAGGACTTACTTGTTCTGGTGTGAAGAGCGTGGTTTTTCCTGGCATAAGGGTATGGTTGACAGAATTTTAGCTTTTCTCCAGGATGGACTGGAGAAGGGTTTTTCTGCTAGCTCCCTGAAGGGACAGATATCGGCCCTGTCTGTGTTACTGCACAAAAGATTGACAGAATGACTGGGGTTATGAGGAAGTGGGGGAGGTATATTTAAGCCTTTGGCTGGGGTGTCTTTGCCTCCTCCTGGTGGCCAGGTTCAGTATTTCCCACAAGTAAGGAATGCAGCTGTGGACTCCTCCCATACAGAAGGAAAGGAAATTATCTGGTAAGTCATAATTTTTGTTTTTTAGGGGGTGCATTCCAGTTTTCCAACTTGGAATTTTCACATCTGTCATCATGCACCCATGTCCTATTTGGGACATTTTCTGAAGCTGGCCAATGTAATTTACCCCCATCAAACCATATATTTTTGTAAAGTAGACACCCTAGGCTATTTGAAATGTTGGTATTTTAACACTTTCCATGCACTAATTCAACCACCAGTCTTTGTCAAACTTTTGGTTAGTCATTTTTTTGTTTTATTTTTCACACACATTGTAATTTAGGCATGGATTCTCAGTTCCTGTTATGTGTTACTGCCAAAGAACACCCCAATATTTGTTCAGCAAGGTTTGTTCATAGGTTTGTTGGGTTATTTGGGGTTTGCAATGCCAAACTTCTGACATTTGTCAAATTTAAAATATTTTCTTTGACCATCTTCTTTTGGGGGGCTTTTTTAAATACCGCAATTTATTTGCTTGCTATGAACATGCATACATTTCAGAAGTTGAGACTCCAAGGTATTGTATATGGGGTGTTTTGATGCCTTTGATGCAACTGTTCTAGCCACAAAAAAATGGAGAAAGTGTGTGGTGGTATTTTTTCATCTTTGCACACACATTGTTTTTTGGCTATGATTTAGGAGAGCCTGTTGTAAGTTATTGCAAAAAAACACTCCAGATATTTTTCTGCAAGACCTCCTGAGTACATCTATGCCCGCCATGCATAGGTTTGCCAGGATTGTGGGAAGGTTCTGTTGTAATTTTATGACTTGTAATTTTAGTTAAGTGAGAGTATTTCTTCTGATATGCCTATCTTTAGTTTGGGGCCTATTGCATACCCCAGTTTTATTTTTTGCCATGAAAGTGTATGTTTTTGAAATGTTGACACCCCAAGGTATTGTATATGGTGTGCTTTGATGCCTTTGATGCAATTGTTTTAGCCAAAAAAAATTGGAGAAAGTGTATGGTGGTAATTTTTCAATTTTCATTTTTATACACATTGCTTTTTGACTATGATTTCGGAGAGACTGTTGTAAGTTATTGCAAAAAAACACTCCAGATTGTTTTCTGCAAGGCACCTTGAGTACATCTTTGCCAAAATGGGTGGACCACTTCCTGCAGCCATTGGTCCCCAGGCTACCAAGCTATTTAAGAGATACTACCCAGGCCATATGTGTGATGGAAAAAGTGTCATGGAAAGAGGAGTACAGCTGGTTAACCGCTGATGTTGTTTTGCTGTACTCGTCTATCCCCCACACATATGGCCTGAAAGCCATTGGATTCTATTGGGATTTGTTCACTGATCTCTCAGCAGATATGAAAAAGTTCATTGTACGCTCAGTTAAGTTTCTTTTGGAGCACAACTTTTTCATGTTCCAAGGCTGCTACTATCTCCAGAGGCGTGGGGCCGTGATGGGGGCTAAATTTGCTCCCTCTTATGCCAACCTCTTTATGGGGTGGTGGGAGAGGACCCACGTCTATGGAGGTAGTTGTACCCGTCCATCTGGATATATCATCAAGTATATCCGGTACATTGATGATCTGCTTATGATATGGTCAGCAGACTTAGGGATGGCAAAAACATTTTTTGACGATCTGAATGTTAATGAAGTTGGATTACAATTCACCCATGAGTGTTGCAGGGACACCATTTCTTTTTTGGATATCTCCCTCAAAGGCCTGCCTCAGGAGGGCAGAGTTGTCTCTTCACTCTACAGGAAGCCAATTTCTGGTAACAGTCTTTTACACGGCAAAAGCAATCACCCTACACATGTGTTTAGTGGTATTGCTAAAGGTCAGTTTACGAGGATGCGTCGCAATTGTACTCAAGAGGCTGTTTCTCTTGTTAAGTGTATCCAGTCCACGGATCATCCATTACTTGTGGGATATTCTCCTTCCCAACAGGAAGTTGCAAGAGGATCACCCACAGCAGAGCTGCTATATAGCTCCTCCTCTCACTGCCATATCCAGTCATTCTCTTGCAACTCTCAACAAAGATGGACGTAGTAAGAGGAGAGTGGTGTATTATAGTTAGTTTTTTAACTTCAATCAAAAGTTTGTTATTTTTAAATGGTACCGGAGTGTACTGTTTTATCCCAGGCAGCATTAGAAGAAGAATCTGCCTGTGATTTCTATGATCTTAGCAGAAGTAACTAAGATCCACTGCCGTTCTCACATATTCTGAGGAGTGAGGTAACTTCAGAGGGGGAATGGCGTGCAGGTTTTCCTGCAATAAGGTATGTGCAGTTAACATATTTCTAGGGATGGAATTTGCTAGAAAAATGCTGCTGATACCGGATTAATGTAAGTTAAGCCTTAAATGCAGTGATAGCGACTGGTATCAGGCTTATTAACAGAGATACATACTCTTATATAAATGTAATATAAAACGTTTGCTGGCATGTTAATCGTTTTTATATATGTTTCGTGACAAAACTTATTGGGGCCTAGTTTTTTTCCACATGGCTGGCTTGATTTTTGCCTAGAAACAGTTTCCTGAGGCTTTCCACTGTTGTAATATGAGTGGGAGGGGCCTATTTTAGCGCTTTTCTGCGCAGCTAGAATTACAGACAGAGACACTCAGCTTCCTTCTGCATGATACAGGACACCTCTGAAGGGCTCAAAAGGCTTCAAAAGTCGTGTTTGAGGAGGGTAACAACCACAGTAGACCTGTGGCAGTTTTTGTGACTGTGTTTAAAAACGTTTTTGTCATTTATTATTCCGTTTTTGGTATTAAGGGGTTAATCATCCATTTGCAAGTGGGTGCAATGCTCTGCTAACTTGTTACATACACTGTAAAAATTTCGTTAGCGTAACTGCCTTTTTTCACTGTTATTTCAAATTTTGTCAAAATTTGTTTCTCTTAAAGGCACAGTAACGTTTTTTATATTGCTTGTTAACTTTGTTTAAAGTGTTTTCCAAGCTTGCTAGTCTCATTGCTAGTCTGTACAAACATGTCTGAATCAGAGGATACTTGTTCATTATGTTTAAAAGCCATGGTGGAGCACCATAGGAGAATGTGTACTAAATGTATTGATTTCACCTTAAACAGTAAAGATCAGTCTTTATCTATAAAAGAATTGTCACCAGAGGGGTCTGCCGAGGGGGAAGTTATGCCGACTAACTCTCCCCACGTGTCGGACCCTTCGCCTCCCGCTCAAGGGACGCACGCTAATATGGCGCCAAGTACATCAGGGACGCCCATAGCGATTACTTTTCAGGACATGGCTGCAGTCATGAATAATACCCTGTCAGCGCGATAGCTCTGGGGTTAGACGAGATACAGAGCACGTAGATGCTGTAAGAGCCATGTCTGATACTGCGTCACAATATGCAGAACCGGAGGACGGAGAGCTTCAGTCTGTGGGTGACGTGTCTGAATCGGGGAGACCTGATTCAGAGATTTCTAATTTTAAATTTAAGCTTGATAACCTCCGTGTATTGCTTGGAGAGGTATTAGCTGCTCTGAATGACTGTGACACAATTGCAGTGCCAGAGAAATTGTGTAGGCTGGATAAATACTATGCAGTGCCGGTGAGTACTGATGTTTTTCCAATACCTAAAAGGCTTACAGAAATTATTAGTAAGGAGTGGGATAGACCCGGTGTGCCCTTTTCCCCACCTCCTATATTTAGAAAAATGTTTCCAATAGATGCCACTACACGGGACTTATGGCAGACAGTCCCTAAGGTGGAGGGAGAAGTTTCTATTTTAGCAAAGCGTACCACTATCCCGGTTGAGGACAGTTGTGCTTTTTCAGATCTAATGGATAAAAAATTAGAGGGTTACCTTAAGAAAATGTTTATTCAACAAGGTTTTATTTTACAGCCCCTTGCATGCATTTCACCTGTCACTGCTGCGGCGGCGTTCTGGTTTGAGGCCCTGGAAGAGGCCATCCATACAGCTCCATTGACTGAAATTATTGACAAGCTTAGAACACTTAAGCTAGCTAACTTATTTGTTTCTGATGCCATTGTTCATTTGACTAAACTAACGGCTAAGAATTCCGCATTCGCCATCCAGGCGCGTAGGGCGCTATGGCTCAAATCCTGGTTAGCTGATGTGACTTCAAAGTCTAAATTACTCAACATTCCTTTCAAGGGGCAGACCCTATTCGGGCCTGGTTTGAAAGAAATTATTGCTGACATTACTGGAGGTAAGGGTCATACCCTTCCTCAGGACAGGGCCAAACCAAGGGCCAAACAGTCTAATTTTCGTGCCTTTCGAAATTTCAAGGCAGGTGCAGCATCAACTTCCTCCGCTTCAAAACAAGAGGGAACTTTTGCTCAATCCAAGCAGGCCTGGAAACCTAACCAGTCCTGGAACAAGGGCAAGCAGGCCAGAAAGCCTGCTGCTGCCTCTAAGACAGCATGAAGGAGCGGCCCCCTATCCGACAACGGATCTAGTAGGGGGCAGACTCTCTCTCTTCGCCCAGGCGTGGGCAAGAGATGTTCAGGATCCCTGGGCGTTGGAGATCATATCTCAGGGATATCTTCTGGACTTCAAAGCTTCTCCTCCACAAGGGAGATTTCACCTTTCAAGATTATCTGCAAACCAGATAAAGAAAGAGGCATTCCTAAGATGCGTACAAGATCTCCTTGTAATGGGAGTGATCCATCCAGTTCCGCGGACGGAACAAGGACAGGGGTTTTATTCAAATCTGTTTGTGGTTCCCAAAAAAGAGGGAACCTTCAGACCAATTTTGGATCTAAAAATCCTAAACAAATTCCTCAGAGTTCCATCATTCAAGATGGAAACTATTCGAACCATTTTACCCATGATCCAAGAGGGTCAGTATATGACCACAGTGGACTTAAGGGATGCCTACCTTCACATTCTGATTCACAAGAATCATCATCGGTTCCTGAGGTTTGCCTTTCTAGACAGGCATTACCAATTTGTAGCTCTTCCATTCGGGTTGGCTACAGCCCCAAGAATTTTTACAAAGGTTCTGGGCTCACTTCTGGCGGTCCTAAGACCGCGAGGCATAGCGGTGGCTCCTTACCTGGACGACATCCTGATACAGGCGTCAAGCTTTCAAATTGCCAAATCTCATACAGAGATAGTTCTGGCATTCCTGAGGTCGCATGGGTGGAAAGTGAACGAAGAAAAGAGTTCTCTATCTCCTCTCACAAGGGTTTCCTTCCTAGGGACTCTAATAGATTCTGTAGAAATGAAAATTTACCTGACGGAGTCCAGGTTATCAAAACTTCTAAATGCTTGCCGTGTTCTTCGCTCCATTCCGCGCCCCACGGTGGCTCAGTGCATGGAAGTAATCAGCTTAATGGTAGCGACGATGGACATAGTGCCATTTGCGCGCCTGCATCTCAGACCGCTGCAATTATGCATGCTCAGTCAGTGGAATGGGGATTACACAGATTTGTCCCCTCTACTAAATCTGGATCAGGAAACCAGAGATTCTCTTCTCTGGTGGTTATCTCGGGTCAATCTGTCCAAGGGTATGACCTTTTGCAGACCAGATTGGACAATTGTAACAACAGATGCCAGCCTTCTAGGTTGGGGTGCAGTCTGGAACTCCCTGAAGGCTCAGGGTTCATGGACTCAGGAGGAGAAACTCCTCCCAATAAATATTCTGGAGTTAAGAGCAATATTCAATGCTCTTCTAGCTTGGCCTCAGTTAGCAACACTGAGGTTCATCAGATTTCAGTCGGACAACATCACGACTGTAGCTTACATCAACCATCAAGGGGGAACCAGGAGTTCCCTAGCGATGTCAGAAGTCTCCAAGATAATTTACTGGGCAGAGACTCACTCTTGCCACCTGTCAGCGATCCATATCCCAGGTGTAAAGAACTGGGAGGCGGATTTTCTAAGTCGTCAGACTTTTCATCCGGGGGAGTGGGAACTCCATCCGGAGGTGTTTGCTCAATTGGTTCTCCGTTGGGGCAAACCAGAATTGGATCTCATGGCGTCTTGCCAGAATGCCAAGCTTCCTTGTTACGGATCCAGGTCCAGGGACCCAGAAGCGGCACTGATAGATGCTCTAGCAGTGCCTTGGTTCTTCAACCTGGCTTATGTGTTTCCACCGTTTCCTCTGCTCCCTCGTCTGATTGCCAAAATCAAACAGGAGAGAGCATCGGTGATATTGATAGCGCCTGCGTGGCCACGCAGGACCTGGTATGCAGACCTAGTGGACATGTCATCCTTTCCACCATGGACTCTGCCTCTGAGACAAGACCTTCTAATACAAGGTCCTTTCAATCATCCGAATCTACTTTCTCTGAGACTGACTGCATGGAGATTGAACGCTTGATCCTATCAAAGCGTGGCTTCTCCGAGTCAGTAATTGATACCTTAATACAGGCACGAAAGCCTGTCACCAGGAAAATTTACCACAAGATATGGCGTAAATATCTTCATTGGTGTGAATCCAAGAATTACTCATGGAGTAGGGTTAGGATTCCTAGGATATTGTCCTTCCTCCAGTAGGGTTTGGACAAAGGATTATCTGCTAGTT
The DNA here is from genome assembly GCF_027579735.1 of Bombina bombina. Taxonomy (NCBI): domain Eukaryota; kingdom Metazoa; phylum Chordata; class Amphibia; order Anura; family Bombinatoridae; genus Bombina; species Bombina bombina. The sequence goes on along the minus strand of NC_069503.1, from coordinate 877,322,492 downwards.
CTTTAAAGGGACAGATTTCTGCTCTGTCTATTCTTTTACACAAGCGTCTGGCAGAAGTTCCAGACGTTCAGGCATTTTGTCAGGCTTTAGTTAGAATTAAGCCTGTGTTTAAACCTGTTGCTCCTCCATGGAGCTTAAACTTGGTTCTTAAAGTTCTTCAAGGGGTTCCGTTTGAACCCCTTCATTCTATTGATATCAAACTTCTATCATGGAAAGTTCTTTTTCTGATGGCTATTTCCTCGGCTCGAAGAGTCTCAGAGTTATCTGCCTTACATTGTGATTCTCCTTATATGATCTTTCATTCAGATAAAGTAGTTCTGCGTACAAAACCTGGGTTTTTACCTAAGGTGGTTTCTAACGAGAATATCAATCAAGAGATTGTTGTTCCATCATTATGTCCTAATCCTTCTTCAAAGAAGGAACGTCTTTTGCATAATCTAGACGTAGTCCGTGCCTTGAAGTTTTACTTACAGGCTACTAAAGATTTTCGTCAAACATCTAACCTGTTTGTTGTTTACTCTGGACAGAGGAGAGGTCAAAAGGCCTCGGCAACCTCTCTTTCTTTTTGGCTTCGGAGTATAATCCGTTTAGCCTATGAGACTGCTGGACAGCAGCCTCCTGAAAGGATTACAGCTCATTCTACTAGAGCTGTGGCTTCCACCTGGGCCTTTAAAAATGAGGCCTCTGTTGAACAGATTTGCAAGGCTGCGACTTGGTCTTCGCTTCATACCTTTTCCAAATTTTCCAAATTTGATACTTTTGCTTCTTCGGAGGCTGTTTTAGGGAGAAAGGTTCTACAGGCAGTGGTTCCTTCCGTTTAAGTTCCTGCCTTGTCCCTCCCATCATCCGTGTACTTTAGCTTTGGTATTGGTATCCCACAAGTAATGGATGATCCGTGGACTGGATACACTTAACAAGAGAAAACATAATTTATGCTTACCTGATAAATTTATTTCTCTTGTAGTGTATCCAGTCCACGGCCCGCCCTGTCCTTTTCAGGCAGGTCTAAATTTTAATTAAACTACAGTCACCACTGCACCCTATGGTTTCTCCTTTCTCGGCTTGTTTCGGTCGAATGACTGGATATGGCAGTGAGGGGAGGAGCTATATAGCAGCTCTGCTGTGGGTGATTCTCTTGCAACTTCCTGTTGGGAAGGAGAATATCCCACAAGTAATGGATGATCCGTGGACTGGATACACTACAAGAGAAATAAATTTATCAGGTAAGCATAAATTATGTTTTTTCTTGAAGAGAGTAGAGACTTAAGAAATAAATTTAAGGGGCACGATCCGATATACGGCGTAGTTTTTGGCGCAATCGGGGAAACCCACGCCGCCCGTAGTTTCACCTCGCACATCGGGATATTAATATACCCCGCCGGCAGTTGCTAAAGTGCCGTAAGTCGGACAAACTAGCGATGTCCAGAAATGAGCGTAACTACAAATTTCTGGAGTCACCAGTGACTTACAGCACTTTAGAAACTGCCTGCGCCTAAAAAAAGTAACTAAAATATGAAATCTCCCGTAACTAACACGCCTCCCAAAAATCAGCCCAACACGTATACCCCTATATCCGCAATCCCCCCTCTCACTCCTAATAATAAATGTATTAACCCCTAGACCGACAACCCCCCACAACGCAATAAGCCTAATTATTAACCCCTAAACCGCCATAGCCCACACCACAATAAACCTATCCTAGTATTAACCCCTAAACCGCCGCTCCCGGAGCCCACCGCCACCTACATTATATGTATTAACCCCCAAACCACCGCTCTCGGACCCCGCCGCAGCTAAATAAAGTGTTTAACCCCTAAACCGCCGCTCCCGGACCCCGCCGCAACCTACATTAAATGTATTACCCCCTAATCTGACCTCCCTACACCGCCGCCACCTACATTAAATATATTAACCTCTAATCTGACCCCCCTACACCGCTGCCAGCTACATTAAATATATTAACCCTCTAATCTGACCCCCCTACACCGCCGCCACCTACATTAAATGTATTACCCCCTAAACCTAAGTCTAACCCTAACACCCCCCTAACTTAATTATTATTTAAATAAATATAAATAATATTAATATTATTAACTAAATTATTCCTATTTAAAACTAAATACTTACCTATAAAATAAACCTTAAGATAGCTACAATATAATTAATAATTACATTATAGCTATTTTAGGATTTATATTTATTTTACAGGTAACTTTGTATTTATTTTAACTAGGTACAATAGCTATTAAATAGTTAATAACTATTTAATAGCTACCTAGTTAAAATAATTACAAAATTACCTGTAAAATAAATCCTAACCTAAGTTACAAATACACCTAACACTACACTATCAATAAATTAATTAAATTAACTACAATTATCTAAAATAAAATACAATTAAATAAACTAAACTATATTACAAAAACAAACAAACACTAAATTACAAAAAAATAAAAAAAATTACAAGAAGTTTAATCTAATTACACCTAATCTAAGCCCCTAATAAAATAAAAAATGCCCCAAAATAATAAAATTCCCTATCCTAAACTAAATTACAAATAGCCCTTAAAAGGGCCTTTTGCGGGGCATTGCCCCAAAGTAATCAGCTCTTTTACCAGCCCTTAAAAGGGCCTTTTGCGGGGCATTGCCCCAAAGTAATCCGCTTTTTTACCTGTAAAAAAAAAAAGAAATACAATACCCCCCAACATTACAACCCATACACCCCTACTCTAAAACCCACCCGATCCCCCCCTTAAAAAAACCTAACACTATCCCATTGAAGATCACCCTACCTTGAGCCGTCTTCACCCAGCCGGGCACTAGTGGTCATCCGTTGGGGCAGAAGAGGACATCCGGACCGGCAGACGTCTTCATCCTATCCGGGCAGAAGAGGACATCCGGACCCGCAGACATCTTCATCCAAGCGGCATCTTCTATCCGATGAGGAATGGCTCCATCTTGAAGACCTCCGGCGCGGAACATCCTTCTAGGCCGACGACTACCCGACGAATGGCTGGTCCTTTAAATGACGTCATCCAAGATGGCGTCCCTCGAATTCTGATTGGCTGATAGGATTCTATCAGCCAATCGGAATTAAGGTAGGAAAAATCTGATTAGTTGATTTAATCAGCCAATCGGATTGAAGTTCAATCCGATTGGATCAGCCAATAGAATTGACCTCGCATTCTATTGGCTGATCCAATCTGCCAATCGGATTGGATTTATTGATAGTGTAGTGTTAGGTGTATTTGTAACTTAGGTTAGGATTTATTTTACAGGTAATTTTGTAATTATTTTAACTAGGTAGCTATTAAATAGTTATTAACTATTTAATAGCTATTGTACCTAGTTAAAATAAATACAAAGTTACCTGTAAAATAAATATAAATCCTAAAATTGCTACAATGTAACTATTAGTTATATTGTAGCTATCTTAGGGTTTATTTTATAGGTAAGTATTTAGTTTTAAATAGGAATAATTTAGTTAATAATAATAATTAAGTTAGGGGGTGTTAGGGTTAGACTTAGGTTTAGGGGGTAATACATTTAATGTAGGTGGCGGCGGTGTAGGGGGTCAGATTGGGGGTAATACATTTAATGTAGGTGGCGGCGGTGTAGGGGGGTCAGATTAGAGGGTAATACATTTAATGTAGGTGGCGGCGGTGTAGGGGGGTCAGATTAGGGGTTAATATATTTAATGTAGGTGTCGGCGGTGTAGTGGGGTCAGATTAGAGAGTAATACATTTAATGTAGGTGGTGGCGGGGTCCGGGAGCGGCGGTTTAGGGGTTAAACACTTTATTTAGGTGTGGCGGGGTCTGGGAGCGGCGGTTTAGGGGTTAATACATATAATGTAGGTGGCGGTGGGCTCCGGGAGCGGCGGTTTAGGGCTTAATACAGTTTATTAGGTATTGCGGTGGGGGATTGCGGTTGACAGGTAGATAGACATTGCGCATGTGTTAGGTGTTTTTTTTGCAGGCATTTTAGGGAGTTACGGTGCTCCCATATTCAGCGCAAGGCCTGCTACGGCTGCATTTTATGGCGAGGTTAAAATGGAGTAAGTTTTCTCCATTTTCGCCACGTAAGGCCTTGCGCTGGATATTAGATACCAAATTGTGTGGGTTTTATATGTTGGTCTATGGGGAAAAAAAACTACGTCCGAAGGGTGAAATATACGTGCCGCATTTATATGCGGCGCTGTATATAGGATACCCTACTGGCGCAAAAATCGGCGTCGCCGGCTTTTTCGGCCGACCCTGCATATTGGATGGGGCCCAAGGAGAGAGGCTATCCTAAAAAAATGGTGGATAGAGCCCACAAGGAAGTGAGCAAAATGAACAGGACTGCTCTCTTAACAGGTACGATGAATAAGAGGCGTATGTCCTCTGAGAAACACACTAAACCAAAATTCATAACTTCTTATTCTAACCAATATAGAGAGATTTGCAAAATCGTTAGGAAGAAGAACTTCCCCAAACTTATGGGAGATACCAAACTGAGAGATAAGATAGAGGGAGGGTGCATGTTCGTTGCCAAACGGGCTGCATCCCTAGGTAACATACTGTCTCCTAGTATGCTCAGAGAAGAAAAATCACGCAGTTCATTGTTACATCACAATGGAACATATAAATGCGGCAGACGTACATGCACATCATGTGACCACATTAGGATTGGTAGATCATTTAGGTCTTATCATACAGGGGATACCTTTGAGACCAAAAGATGTGTTAAATGTAGGTGCACATACATTATTTACCTGATTGAATGTATTTTGTGCTCAAAATTCTATGTAGGTAGAACAACTAGGGAAGTGGGAACCAGAGTCAGAGAACACTTGTCATATATATCAGGTGAAAGGCCATGCTCCGCGTTGTCAAGACACTTCCTAGATGTACACAACCAGGATGTGAATAGTTTTAAATGGCAAGCCATTGAACAGATCCCTAAAAACCCAAGAGGTGGCGATAGACTGTTCACTCTGTGTAGGCAGGAAACCTACTGGATATTTAAACTTAATTGTTTGACACCAGCAGGTTTCAATTCTGAATATGACATAATCAATTATTGGCATTGGTAGTTTTTGCCAATTTTTTTAATTATTTACAGGTTAGGAGTCTTACACATGCCTTTATCTTACCTACTAGTATTCTTTTAGGACAATACTGTATTTGTGCTCTCTTGTTTCTCTATGCATTTATGGAAATTCTATATTAAGAAGTGTGTTTAGTCCTATTGTTCATATTATATGGTTAATCTAATTGAGGCATTATATGCCTTAAGTTGGGTTAATTTAAATACTTATGGCTGTCTGATACTGTTATGTAGGCCTGTTACCCCTGAATTGACTGCTTCATTAATAAGATTAATATAAATATCTGAGAATTCACTAACTATTTGTGATTTTGGATTGGAGCTAGGGTTTAGATCACTTTACCTACTATGACATCACCAAACTAGGTTTTGTATTCCTCAAATATAATTACCTCCTCCCTCCCCACCTCCCCACTCTCTTTGAGCGGCATATATTTACCTACACTGTTTTTGCCTAAGGAATTAATATACATTAGGTCCAAGTGATAAATTGATCAGCTAGGTACCCTGTATCTACGCTTATGGGGATATTTTCAGTGTGGGCGTACTTGGATATGCCTCTTTACAAATGTTTGACTGATATTGTTGTGTAGGTGTGTTACCCCTGAATACATAGCTCCATCAATAAGAATAACACAAATACTTGAGTATTTACCATCTAATTGTGCTTTTAGGACATATCTACATATGCCCTGATATCTTTATTTCTCCAACATAGGTGTGTCCGGTCCACGGCGTCATCCTTACTTGTGGGATATTCTCTTCCCCAACAGGAAATGGCAAAGAGCCCAGCAAAGCTGGTCACATGATCCCTCCTAGGCTCCGCCTACCCCAGTCATTCTCTTTGCCGTTGTACAGGCAACATCTCCACGGAGATGGCTTAGAGTTTTTTAGTGTTTAACTGTAGTTTTTATTATTCAATCAAGAGTTTGTTATTTTGAAATAGTGCTGGTATGTACTATTTACTCAGAAACAGAAAAGAGATGAAGATTTCTGTTTGTATGAGGAAAATGATTTTAGCAACCGTCACTAAAATCCATGGCTGTTCCACACAGGACTGTTGAGAGCAATTAACTTCAGTTGGGGGAACAGTGTGCAGTCTCTTGCTGCTTGAGGTATGACACATTCTAACAAGACGATGTAATGCTGGAAGCTGTCATTTTCCCTATGGGATCCGGTAAGCCATGTTTATTACGATTGTAAATAAGGGCTTCACATGGGCTTATTAAGACTGTAGACTTTTTCTGGGCTAAATCGATTCATTATTAACACATATTTAGCCTTGAGGAATCATTTTATTTGGGTATTTTGATATAATAATATCGGCAGGCACTGTTTTAGACACCTTATTCTTTAGGGGCTTTCCCAAAGCATAGGCAGAGTCTCATTTTCGCGCCGGTGTTGCGCACTTGTTTTTGAGAGGCATGGCATGCAGTCGCATGTGAGAGGAGCTCTGATACTTAGAAAAGACTTTCTGAAGGCGTCATTTGGTATCGTATTCCCCTTTGGGCTTGGTTGGGTCTCAGCAAAGCAGATACCAGGGACTGTAAAGGGGTTAAAGTTAAAAACGGCTCCGGTTCCGTTATTTTAAGGGTTAAAGCTTCCAAATTTGGTGTGCAATACTTTTAAGGCTTTAAGACACTGTGGTGAAAATTTGGTGAATTTTGAACAATTCCTTCATGTTTTTTCGCAATTGCAGTAATAAAGTGTGTTCAGTTTAAAATTTAAAGTGACAGTAACGGTTTTATTTTAAAACGTTTTTTGTACTTTGTTATCAAGTTTATGCCTGTTTAACATGTCTGAACTACCAGATAGACTGTGTTCTGAATGTGGGGAAGCCAGAATTCCTATTCATTTAAATAAATGTGATTTATGTGACAATGACAATGATGCCCAAGATGATTCCTCAAGTGAGGGGAGTAAGCATGGTACTGCATCATTCCCTCCTTCGTCTACACGAGTCTTGCCCACTCAGGAGGCCCCTAGTACATCTAGCGCGCCAATACTCCTTACTATGCAACAATTAACGGCTGTAATGGACAATTCTGTCAAAAACATTTTAGCCAAAATGAACACTTATCAGCGTAAGCGCGACTGCTCTGTTTTAGATACTGTAGAGCATGACGACGCTAATAATAATGTTTCTGAAGGGCCCCTAACCCAGTCTGATGGGGCCAGGGAGGTTTTGTCTGAGGGAGAAATTACTGATTCAGGGAACATTTCTCAACAAGCTGAACCTGATGTGATTACATTTAAATTTAAGTTGGAACATCTCCGCATTCTGCTTAAGGAGGTATTATCCACTCTGGATGATTGTGACAAGTTGGTCATCCCAGAGAAACTATGTAAAATGGACAAGTTCCTAGAGGTGCCGGGGCTCCCAGAAGCTTTTCCTATACCCAAGCGGGTGGCGGACATTGTTAATAAAGAATGGGAAAGGCCCGGTATTCCTTTCGTCCCTCCCCCCATATTTAAAAAATTGTTTCCTATGGTCGACCCCAGAAAGGACTTATGGCAGACAGTCCCCAAGGTCGAGGGAGCGGTTTCCACTTTAAACAAACGCACCACTATACCCATAGAGGATAGTTGTGCTTTCAAAGATCCTATGGATAAAAAATTAGAAGGTTTGCTTAAAAAGATGTTTGTTCAGCAGGGTTACCTTCTACAACCAATTTCATGCGTTGTCCCTGTCGCTACAGCCGCATGTTTCTGGTTCGATGAGCTGATAAAGGCGGTCGATAGTGATTCTCCTCCTTATGAGGAGATTATGGACAGAATCAATGCTCTCAAATTGGCTAATTCTTTTACCCTAGACGCCACTTTGCAATTGGCTAGATTAGCGGCTAAGAATTCTGGGTTTGCTATTGTGGCGCGCAGAGCGCTTTGGTTGAAATCTTGGTCGGCTGATGCGTCTTCCAAGAACAAGCTACTTAACATTCCTTTCAAGGGGAAAACGCTGTTTGGCCCTGACTTGAAAGAGATTATCTCTGATATCACTGGGGGTAAGGGCCACGCCCTTCCTCAGGATCGGCCTTTCAAGACAAAAAATAAACCTAATTTTCGTCCCTTTCGTAGAAACGGACCAGCCCAAAGTGCTACGTCCTCTAAGCAAGAGGGTAATACTTCTCAAGCCAAGCCAGCTTGGAGACCAATGCAAGGCTGGAACAAGGGAAAACAGGCCAAGAAACCTGCCACTGCTACCAAGACAGCATGAAATGTTGGCCCCCGATCCGGGACCGGATCTGGTGGGGGGCAGACTCTCTCTCTTCGCTCAGGCTTGGGCAAGAGATGTTCTGGATCCTTGGGCACTAGAAATAGTCTCCCAAGGTTATCTTCTGGAATTCAAGGGGCTTCCCCCAAGGGGGAGGTTCCACAGGTCTCAGTTGTCTTCAGACCACATAAAAAGACAGGCATTCTTACATTGTGTAGAAGACCTGTTAAAAATGGGAGTGATTCATCCTGTTCCATTAAGAGAACAAGGGATGGGGTTCTACTCCAATCTGTTCATAGTTCCCAAAAAAGAGGGAACGTTCAGACCAATCTTAGATCTCAAGATCTTAAACAAGTTTCTCAATGTTCCATCGTTCAAGATGGAAACCATTCGAACTATTCTTCCTTCCATCCAGGAAGGTCAATTCATGACCACGGTGGATTTAAAGGATGCGTATCTACATATTCCTATCCACAAGGAACATCATCGGTTCCTAAGGTTCGCATTCCTGGACAAGCATTACCAGTTCGTGGCGCTTCCTTTCGGATTAGCCACTGCTCCAAGGATTTTCACAAAGGTACTAGGGTCCCTTCTAGCTGTGCTAAGACCAAGGGGCATTGCTGTAGTACCTTACTTGGACGACATTCTAATTCAAGCGTCGTCCCTTACTCAAGCAAAGGCTCACACGGACATAGTCCTGGCCTTTCTCAGATCTCACGGATGGAAAGTGAACGTGGAAAAGAGTTCTCTATCTCCGTCAACAAGGGTTCCCTTCTTGGGAACAATAATAGACTCCTTAGAAATGAGGATATTTCTGACAGAGGCCAGAAAAACAAAGCTTCTAGACTCTTGTCGGATACTTCATTCCGTTCCTCTTCCTTCCATAGCTCAGTGCATGGAAGTGATCGGGTTGATGGTAGCGGCAATGGACATAGTTCCTTTTGCACGCATTCATCTAAGACCATTACAACTGTGCATGCTCAGTCAGTGGAATGGGGACTATACAGACTTGTCTCCGAAGATACAAGTAAATCAGAAGACCAGAGACTCACTCCGTTGGTGGCTGTCCCTGGACAACCTGTCACGAGGGATGACATTCCGCAGACCAGAGTGGGTCATTGTCACGACCGACGCCAGTCTGATGGGCTGGGGCGCGGTCTGGGGATCCCTGAAAGCTCAGGGTCTTTGGTCTCGGGAAGAATCTCTTCTACCGATAAATATTCTGGAACTGAGAGCGATATTCAATGCTCTCAAGGCTTGGCCTCAGCTAGCGAGGGCCAAGTTCATACGGTTTCAATCAGACAGCATGACAACTGTTGCGTACATCAACCATCAGGGGGGAACAAGGAGTTCCCTGGCGATGGAAGAAGTGACCAAAATCATTCTATGGGCGGAGTCTCACTCCTGCCACCTGTCTGCTATCCACATCCCAGGAGTGGAAAATTGGGAAGCGGATTTTCTGAGTCGTCAGACATTGCATCCGGGGGAGTGGGAACTCCATCCGGAAATCTTTGCCCAAGTCACTCAGCTGTGGGGCATTCCAGACATGGATCTGATGGCCTCTCGTCAGAACTTCAAAGTTCCTTGCTACGGGTCCAGATCCAGGGATCCCAAGGCGGCTCTAGTGGATGCACTAGTAGCACCTTGGACCTTCAAACTAGCTTATGTGTTCCCGCCGTTTCCTCTCATCCCCAGGCTGGTAGCCAGGATCAATCAGGAGAGGGCGTCGGTGATCTTGATAGCTCCTGCGTGGCCACGCAGGACTTGGTATGCAGATCTGGTGAATATGTCATCGGCTCCACCTTGGAAGCTACCTTTGAGACGAGACCTTCTTGTTCAGGGTCCGTTCGAACATCCGAACCTGGTTTCACTCCAGCTGACTGCTTGGAGATTGAACGCTTGATCCTATCGAAGCGAGGGTTCTCAGATTCTGTTATCGATACTCTGGTTCAGGCCAGAAAGCCTGTAACTAGAAAGATTTACCACAAAATTTGGAAAAAATATATCTGTTGGTGTGAATCTAAAGGATTCCCTTGGGATAAGGTTAAGATTCCTAAGATTCTATCCTTCCTTCAAGAAGGATTGGAAAAAGGATTGTCTGCAAGTTCCCTGAAGGGACAGATTTCTGCCTTGTCTGTGTTACTTCACAAAAAGCTGGCAGCTGTGCCAGATGTTCAAGCCTTTGTTCAGGCTCTGGTTAGAATTAAGCCTGTTTACAAACCTTTGACTCCTCCTTGGAGTCTCAATTTAGTTCTTTCAGTTCTTCAGGGGGTTCCGTTTGAACCCTTACATTCCGTTGATATTAAGTTATTATCTTGGAAAGTTTTGTTTTTAGTTGCAATTTCTTCTGCTAGAAGAGTTTCAGAATTATCTGCTCTGCAGTGTTCTCCTCCTTATCTGGTGTTCCATGCAGATAAGGTGGTTTTACGTACTAAACCTGGTTTTCTTCCAAAAGTTGTTTCTAACAAAAACATTAACCAGGAGATTATCGTACCTTCTCTGTGTCCGAAACCAGTTTCAAAGAAGGAACGTTTGTTGCACAATTTGGATGTTGTTCGCGCTCTAAAATTCTATTTAGATGCTACAAAGGATTTTAGACAAACATCTTCCTTGTTTGTTGTTTATTCCGGTAAAAGGAGAGGTCAAAAAGCAACTTCTACCTCTCTCTCTTTTTGGATTAAAAGCATCATCAGATTGGCTTACGAGACTGCCGGACGGCAGCCTCCCGAAAGAATCACAGCTCATTCCACTAGGGCTGTGGCTTCCACATGGGCCTTCAAGAACGAGGCTTCTGTTGATCAGATATGTAGGGCAGCGACTTGGTCTTCACTGCACACTTTTACCAAATTTTACAAGTTTGATACTTTTGCTTCTTCTGAGGCTATTTTTGGGAGAAAGGTTTTGCAAGCCGTGGTGCCTTCCATTTAGGTGACCTGATTTGCTCCCTCCCTTCATCCGTGTCCTAAAGCTTTGGTATTGGTTCCCACAAGTAAGGATGACGCCGTGGACCGGACACACCTATGTTGGAGAAAACAGAATTTATGTTTACCTGATAAATTACTTACTCCAACGGTGTGTCCGGTCCACGGCCCGCCCTGGTTTTTTTAATCAGGTCTGATAATTTATTTTCTTTAACTACAGTCACCACGGTACCATATGGTTTCTCCTATGCTAATATTCCTCCTTAACGTCGGTCGAATGACTGGGGTAGGCGGAGCCTAGGAGGGATCATGTGACCAGCTTTGCTGGGCTCTTTGCCATTTCCTGTTGGGGAAGAGAATATCCCACAAGTAAGGATGACGCCGTGGACCGGACACACCGTTGGAGAAAGTAATTTATCAGGTAAACATAAATTCTGTTATTAATTGGGATTGGTGCCAGGGTTTAGATCACTTCACTAATAATTAACATTACTAAACTATTGTTAACATTTGAGGTTTTATATTTCTCAAATATGCTTGTTTTCTCAGTGAATTAATATACATTAGTTTCAAGTGTTAATCTGATTAGTGAGGTATTATGTATATACATTAAATTATTGATATATTTTCTTTGTGGGCACATTTGTATATGTTCTTTTACAAATGCTAATACATTAATTAAATATCTGTCAAAGTTAGAATGAACTTAAATCATCCATTGTGTTTCTTGTTTTGAGTTAAATTGATATTGTCACTATATATTCTTATGTTATTCCTATGCATCTTTTAAGTTATGATTTATTGTGTCACAAACAACCTTGTCCCCTTTAAATAAGTGTAAATACTTAGCCAATTTTTTTTTTTTTAACCAATTAGAGTGTTTTCATTTTTTTAAAAGACATGAACAGGTGTGTTAATTTAAGTCTATGATTACGGTCTTTGGGACCGAAACCGTTCAGACTGCTTACTGGCTCTGTGCTATGGATCCGTCTCTATTACCTCCCTGATATTTTTTACTATTTACTAATAAAGGTGTTTTTTTTATTAAGAGGCTTGTCTGGACTTTCATCCTCTTCTTTGCAGGCCTATCGCATACCCCAGTTTTATTTATTGCCATGAAAGTGTATATTTTTAAAATGATGACACCCCATGGTATTGTATATGGAGTGCTTTGATGCAACCGTTTTAGCCAAAAAAATTGGAGAAAGTGTATGGTGGTAATTTTTAAATTTTCATTTTTACACACAAATTGCTTTTTGACTATGATTTATTAGAGACTGTTGTAAGTTATTGCAAAAAAAATACTCCAGATTGTTTTCTGCAAGGCACCTTGAGTACATCTTTACCCCCCATGCATAGGTTTGACAGGGGTTTTGGTAAAAAAAACAACAACAAAAAAACAGCACCAATTTTAGAACTTTAGAAAAAATAGAGTAGTAAAATGTAGAAATCTGGCACAGTAAAAATAAAAAAAACCCTCTAACAGTGAACATAACCAAAAAAAGAATAACAGCAAATGTATTTATTTTTTAAAAATTGACCATTGTATGATACCGCTTGAAGCAGTCCCCTATGCAGAGTCCAGGCTGTCCAGGGCAATCAGGACAGTGATATATGGTGTCCCTTCTCTGCCCCATCTTGGTACAGACTCTGCATTTTTTTTGTGGTTTCTGCTTTGCGGCAGTAGGGGGGATTTTAAAAATAAAATGGGTAGCCCCAACTCGGCTCTCTGCTATCACCGCCCAGGGAGTAGGTGCATCTTGGTACAAAGTCCCCAAAATGATCTGGAGCTGAAACTGTAAAAAATTATATTTCATTCCAGGGTTTGCTTTTTTGAACAACAAAAAAGCGTTGTGGGTTGCAATCTGCATTAAGTAAATTGCAACCTTTTTGTACCAGTCCCTTGTCTTCCGCATAATTAGGTAGGGCTGCAGCAGCTGATCTGCCAGATCAACCCCACCCATATACCGGTTATAAGCCTTGATGCACACTGGCTTCCTTATGATCTCAGCTCTGCCACGTACAGAGACCTCCACCGTCCTCTCTGTGTGGATGGTGGTAAGAAGGTATATATCCTTCTTGTCTCTGTACTTACGTGCCAACAGCTCCTCTTGGCGCAGAGCTGAGGTCTCCCCCCTTTGTAGCCGGGTGCGTGCAAGTTGTCCTGGGAAACCTGCGCAGTTCTTTTTAATTGTACCGCAAGCTACTGTATCAAAGCAATACAGTAGCTTGAACAAAAGGACACTTGTATAATAATTATCTAAGTACAAGTGGTACCCTTTGTTCATTAGGGGGTAATATCAGGTCCCAGACAATCTTGCCAGTGGTTCCCATATGTTCTGGGCAACCGGGGGGGGTCAAGGTGACTATCCTTTCCCTCATACACCTGGAAGGCCTGAGTATACCCAGTCTTGCTCTCACAGAGCTTATACACCTTTAGCCCATACCTGGAGTACTTGTAAGGAATATGCTGCTTGAATCCCAGCCTTCTTCAGGGATTCATCCACACATTTATTCCTTCCAGGTGTATAATCAGGGGGTGGATTTTATACAGGTTGTCAAATTGGGGATGCTCCCTAGGGGGGACAGGCTGTTGTCGCTGAAGTGCATGAAACGTAGAATCATTTCATACCTTTTCCTCGACATACTCTGGGAGAAAATGGGTAGAGCAGATGGGGCTACTGCTCCAGTAGAAGCGAATGGAGGGTTTCTTTATGATGCTCATCAGCATAGTCAATGCCCAGAATTTTTTAAATTCTGGCACATTGATGGGGGCCCATTGCTGCTTTGCCAAATATGTTTCAGGCTTTGCAGCACGGAACTGATGGGCATATAAATTAGTTTGGGAGACAATGTTCCCCAATACATCATCGCCCAGAAACACCTCCAAAAACTGTTGGGGACTAAATCCTGCAACATCCATATTGATGCCTGAATTTGCTGTGAAGGGTGGGATATCTGGCCTCTGCAGATGATGCGTTACCCACTCTTCAGCGGCAATGGCAGCAAAACACGCCTCCTTCTGGCAGGGCGGCTAGCAGCCACAAATACATCACTATCAGTTGAGACTGCATCTAATGATGTATCTGAGCATATGGCAGGGTCAAAATTGGGGTCTGAGTCAGACATAGAGGCATCGGACTCTGATCCAAGGATGGCATATGCCTCCTCAGCACTATATATTCTCTGTGACATTATTTTATCTATCACAGAAAAAGAAAATTGCTAAAAAAAAAAAAAAAAAATACACACAAAATTTAAATGAGCTAAATGGCTCTGAAAAGCAGAAAAAGGGTACAGCTATGCTACTGCCTGTGATTTATAGTGATCACTGGCAAGCTAGGGGTTAATGTCTCTGAAAATTAAATTAACTAAATTAAATTAACTAAATGGCTCTAAAAAGAGCCTTTAGGTCTCACAAAAATTACTTTAAAAAAAAAAAATGAACTCCTATAAAAAAATGCACAGACAGCAAAAAAGTACAGCTATGCTACTGCCAATGATTTATAGTGATCACTGGCAAGCTAGGGGTTAATGACTCTGAAAAGAACCTTTGGGTCTCACAATTTAAGCAAATATATGAAATAAATCTCTCTCCTAAACACAGATCTATCTCTCCAAAAAAAACACAAGTGAGGAGAGGGAGGGAGATCCACACTAGTCAGAGTAAATATTGACATGATCAGACAAATGGAATATTTTATTATCATTTTTTTTTTTATTGTAGCAAGCTCAGATTGGATGACCCTAGCCTGCCCCTATAATGAAGTAGGCTAGGGACATACCTAGAGGCCCCATGATGCACTGGGCATCGCCATCTTTGAAGCCTCATGGGGGTGGGGGAGGGGGCTATATGGGGCTTATTTTACATCACATTTTATTATTTTTGTTTATTATTTTTTGTTACTAACTAAGTGCCTCGACCCACCGAGGCACTCGGCACACAAGCAGAGCATCGGAAGCCTGTCCGATCGCTTCTGATGCTCTGCTAGACTGCCTGGCTCCACATGGAGCAAAACCGGAAGTTATCACTCGCGGGGGAGTGATCAATCCGGGTCCCGGCAGTCGGGAACAGTATTGCAGTATGCCTCAACATCGAGGCATCACTGAAATACTGTTAGAATGGCTGGAATCGACCTTGATCGCTTCCAGTGCTCAGATTAGCCGACGATGTACGGGGTACGTCCTTGGTCATTAACGACCGTTTTTTGTAGGACGTACCCTATACGTCGTCGGTGTATAAGGGGTTAAAGAAAAATGTTTAACTTGAATTCAATAAAGAATTGAACAAAAGGATACTATGGTAGCACTCCTAAGACTCTATGAACAATATGTATAGGAGAACTTGATTGGTCATATAAGTTAAAAATATTAATCTTTATTAGAACGTATTTAAAAAATGGGTTCAATTAAAACTAAAATGTTAGCAGAAATTATTGTCAGTTTGGTGTCTGACTAGTAGAGGGTTGGTACTGGTAGTAAAATTAAATATAGGCTCAAAATTGGGTATGCTCAATTATTCCTCATGTATTATCAGAATAACTGAAATTTGTCAGTCTACCAGATAAGAATCATATATCACAGATTGTTTTATACACTTTCTGGTAGTTTTACACTAAAATCTTAGTGCTTTCAGGTTTAGTTATAATATTGGAGCTGAAATAATATCAGTTCTACTTTATTGCAGTTTTAATACCAATATTGGCATGAATAATTATCTTTGTAACCTTTGAGAAAGCCGGGAACCCGGCGAAACATGTCAGGGAGAGGGGAGTGAGCTGATGGGAGCTCTATAGTTCATTTTTTAAAAACTTGTTAGCAGTAATTCATTGGGTGATGATGGTTACGTGGCAGAAGTAATTTTTCACTCAATATTGGAGCTCGTGTTGGCCTCTCTTTGGAGCACAATTTATAGCAGATATTTGTAGAATCAGCGTGTGAGCTGTAACCGGTCTCCATGTTAAAACAGCCAATAGAGTTATACAATACGTTCTATACAGCTACTAGCATTTAGCAGGAAAGCTGATAAGACCTTAATATTGAACACTATGGGGCCTAGTTATCAAGCCGTCAACCTCAAATACGCTGCGTATTCCGCAGCGTATTTGTGGCGAGGCTGATACGCCTTAGTTATCAAAGGCTCGAGACCGGCAAAAGTAGAATTTTGTGACGTAAGCTTCGATCCGCCGGACTCAGTCCGACACAGATCGATTCTTACGTCACTCCAGATGTTCCGCACACAAGTGCGGCACATTCTCACTACTTTTGCTAGCTATCAAAAAACTAGCAGGTACGCTCGGCACTTTTACGGCCCAGCGTACCTGGTTTTCAAAGCGCCAGCCTGGAGGCGGCGGATCCCATAGGAATCAATGGGAGTCTGACCATAGCGAAAGTACAAGTTCGCTGCTGACAGACATCCCATTGATTTCTATGGGAGCTGTCTACACCTAACACCCTAACATGTACCCCGAGTCTAAACACCACTAATCTGACCCCCCCTACACCGCCGCAACTAAATAAAGTTATTACCCCCTAAACCGCCGCTCCCGGAGCCCACCGCAAGCTACTCTATACATATTAACCCCTAAACCGCCGCTCCCGGAGCCCACCGCAACTATAATAAATGTATTAACCCCTAAACCGCCGCTCCCTGAACCCGCCGCAACCTATATTAAATGTATTAACCCCTATCCTGCCCCCCCTACACCGTCGCCACCTATAATACATTTATTAACCCCTAATCTGCCCCCCCTACACCGTCGCCACCTATAATAAATTTATTAACCCCTATCCTGCCCCCCACTACGCCGCCGCCACTGTAATAAAATTATTAACCCCTAAACCTAACCCTAACCCTAACGCCCCCTAACTTAAATATTAATTAAATAAATCTAAATAAATTAACTCTTATTAACTAAATGAATCCTATTTAAAACTAAATACTTACCTTTAAAATAAACCCCAATATAGCTACAATATAAATAATAATTATATTCTAGCTATCTTAGGGTTTATTTTTATTTTACAGGTACCTTTCAATTTATTTTAACCATGTACAATAGCTATTAAATAGTTATTAACTATTTAATAGCTTACCTAGCTAAAATAAAGAGAAATGTACCTGTGAAATAAATCCTAACCTAAGTTACAATTACACCTAACACTACACTATACTTTAATAAATTATTCCTATTTAAAAATAAATACTTACCTGTAAAATAAACCCTAAGATAGCTACAATGTAATTAATAATTATATTATAGCTATCTTAGGATTTATATTTATTTTACAGGTAACTTTGTATTTATTTTAGCTAGTTAGAATAGTTATTAAATAGTTATTAACTATTTAATAACTACCTAGCTAAAAGAAATACAAAATTACCTGTAAAATAAATCCTAACTTAAGTTACAATTAAACCTAATACTACACTATCATTAAATTAACTAAATAAACTACCTACAAATAACTACAATGAAATACAATTACATAAACTAACTAAAGTACAAAAAATAAAAAAAGCTAAGTTACAAAAAATAAAAAATTAAGTTACAAACATGTTAAAAATATTACAACAATTTTAAGCTACTTACACCTAATCTAAGCCCCCTAATAAAATAACAAACCCCCCCAAAATAAAAAAAATCCCTACCCTATTCTAAATTACATAAATTTCAAAGCTCTTTTACCTTACCAGCCCTTAAAAGGGCCATTTGTGGGGGCATGCCCCAAAAAGTTCAGCTCTTTTGCCTGTAAAATAAAAATACAACCCCCCCCCAACATTAAAACCCACCACCCACATACCCCTAATCTAACCCAAACCCCCCTTACAAAAACCTAACACTAATCCCCTGAAGATCATCCTACCTTGAGTCGTCTTCACTCAGCCGAGCCACCGATGGAACTGAAGAGGACATCCGGAGCGGAAGAAGTTAATCCTCCAAGCGGCGCTGAAGAAATCTTCCATCCGATGAAGTCATCATCCAGGCGGCGCTGAAGAAGTCTTCGATCCGGCCAATGTCATCTTCAAAGAGGCGCTGAAGAGGTCTTCTATCCGGGCGAAGTCATCTTCCAAGCCGGGTCTTGAATCTTCCTTCCGCCGACGCGGAACCACCTTCTTCACCGACGGACTACGACGAATGACGGCTCCTTTAAGGGACGTCATCCAAGATGGCGTCCCCTCAATTCCGATTGGCTGATAGGATTCTATCAGCCAATCGGAATTAAGGTAGGAAAATCTGATTGGCTGATGGAATCAGCCAATCAGATTCAAGTTCAATCCGATTGGCTGATCCAATCAGCCAATCAGATTGAGCTCGCATTCTATTGGCTGATCGGAAC
Source organism: Bombina bombina (assembly GCF_027579735.1). Classification (NCBI taxonomy): domain Eukaryota; kingdom Metazoa; phylum Chordata; class Amphibia; order Anura; family Bombinatoridae; genus Bombina; species Bombina bombina. The sequence continues at coordinate 877,303,930 of NC_069503.1, read as the reverse complement.
AGCCAATAGAATGCGAGCTCAATCTGATTGGCTGATTCCATCAGCCAATCAGATTTTCCTACCTTAATTCCGATTGGCTGATAGAATCCTATCAGCCAATCGGAATTGAGGGGACGCCATCTTGGATGACGTCCCTTAAAGGAGCCGTCATTCGTCGTAGTCCGTCGGTGAAGAAGGTGGTTCCGCGTCGGCGGAAGGAAGATTCAAGACCCAGCTTGGAAGATGACTTCGCCCGGATAGAAGACCTCTTCAGCGCCTCTTTGAAGATGACATCGGCCGGATCGAAGACTTCTTCAGCGCCGCCTGGATGATGACTTCATCGGATGGAAGATTTCTTCAGCGCCGCTTGGAGGATTAACTTCTTCCGCTCCGGATGTCCTCTTCAGTTCCATCGGTGGCTCGGCTGAGTGAAGACGACTCAAGGTAGGATGATCTTCAGGGGATTAGTGTTAGGTTTTTGTAAGGGGGGTTTGGGTTAGATTAGGGGTATGTGGGTGGTGGGTTTTAATGTTGGGGGGGGGGGTTGTATTTTTATTTTACAGGCAAAAGAGCTGAACTTTTTGGGGCATGCCCCCACAAATGGCCCTTTTAAGGGCTGGTAAGGTAAAAGAGCTTTGAAATTTATGTAATTTAGAATAGGGTAGGGATTTTTTTTATTTTGGGGGGGTTTGTTATTTTATTAGGGGGCTTAGATTAGGTGTAAGTAGCTTAAAATTGTTGTAATATTTTTAACATGTTTGTAACTTAATTTTTTTTTTTTGTAACTTAGCTTTTTTTATTTTTTGTACTTTAGTTAGTTTATGTAATTGTATTTCATTGTAGTTATTTGTAGGTAGTTTTAGTTAATTTAATGATAGTGTAGTATTAGGTTTAATTGTAACTTAAGTTAGGATTTATTTTACAGGTAATTTTATATTTCTTTTAGCTAGGTAGTTATTAAATAGTTAATAACTATTTAATAACTATTCTAACTAGCTAAAATAAATACAAAGTTACCTGTAAAATAAATATAAATCCTAAGATAGCTAGAATATAATTATTAATTATATTGTAGCTATCTTAGGGTTTATTTTACAGGTAAGTATTTAGTTTAAATAGGAATAATTTATTAAAGTATAGTGTAGTGTTAGGTGTAATTGTAACTTAGGTTAGGATTTATTTCACAGGTACATTTCTCTTTATTTTAGCTAGGTAAGCTATTAAATAGTTAATAACTATTTAATAGCTATTGTACATGGTTAAAATAAATTGAAAGGTACCTGTAAAATAAAAATAAATCCTAAGATAGCTAGAATATAATTATTATTTATATTGTAGCTATATTAGGGTTTATTTTAAAGGTAAGTATTTAGTTTTAAATAGGATTCATTTAGTTAATAAGAGTTAATTTATTTAGATTTATTTAATTAATATTTAAGTTAGGGGGGCGTTATGGTTAGGGTTAGACTTAGGTTTAGGGGTTAATCATTTTATTACAGTGGCGGCGGCGTAGTGGGGGGCAGGATAGGGGTTAATAAATTTATTATAGGTTGCGGCGGGTTCATGGAGCGGCGGTTTAGGGGTTAAACTATTTATTTAGTTGCGGAGAGGTGCGGGATCAGCAGGATAGGGGTTAATAATTTTATAATAGAGGGCGACGGTATAGGGGGGGCAGGATAGGGGTTACTAGGTATAATGTAGGTGGCAGCGGTGTCCGGGAGCGGCGGTTTAGGGGTTAATACATTTATCAGAGTTGCGGCAGGGTCTAGGAGCGGCGGTTTAGGGGTTAGTAACTTTATTGAGTTGCGGGGGGCTCCGGGGGCGCCGGTATAGGGGGTAGAACAGTGCAGTTTAGTGTGAGTGCTTAGTGACAGGCTAGCAATAAAGCTGGGAAAAAGCCGAAGGGCAGCGAGATCGGATGAGTGATAACTGTCACAGTCCGCTGCTCATCGCCCCGCAGCTTTTTGACAGCTTTATTTGATAACTTAGGCGTATTTTTTCAGGTCCCCGGCGGCGAAGGTAGGCGAGCTTAGGCGGACGTATTGGGCCGGCGAAGCCAGAAAAGTAGACGGCTTGATAACTAGCCCCCTATTTATTTGGCTGACAACAATTGTTAATACCAGTTAAGGCTGATGTTTTATATAAACGAACCGGCACTCCTTGTTGTGATATATTACAATAGTTGTCTCATATGATTAACTGTTACACCTGAGTCTTTTATGGGTGATATTATAATAATTTAAACCTGAGATATTGGTGGTTTAATTGTAGAACTTAATTATAATATAATAAGCACCATATTTAGAAAGATTCAGAATCAGAGGCGAACTATTCCAATGTACTAAGTATGCACCAATCCCGCGGAAAACACAATATATACTAAGTGTGAATTCACAAACCATATTATAACTTGACACTATACCAGTGATCAGATATTATCTGTAAATATATCTATCAGGTAATCTAATATTTCAATGTGTTGTTCAACAATTTTTACTAAATGAACAATTTATGCTAATACTGATCTATAATTGTAAAACAGGGGAACTGATATAATCTCAGCTCCAATATTATAATGGAATCCAGTAAGCACTGAGACCTTGGTGTAAAAGTGCCAGAATTTGCACACAACATACTTGGTGACACATGTTGTTCAACAACTATTACAAAGAGAATTATTCATGCCAATATTGGTATTAAAACTGCAATAAAGTAGAACTGATATTATTTCAGCTCCAATATTATAACTAAACCTGAAAGCACTAAGACTTTAGTGTAAAACTACCAGAAAGTGCATAAAACTCTCTGTGATATATGATTATTATCTGGTAGACTGACAAATTTCAGTTATTCTGATAATACACGAGGAATAATTGAGCATACCCAATTTTGAGCCTATATTTAATTTTACTACCAGTACCAACCCTCTACTAGTCAGACACCAAACTGACAATAATTTCTGCTAACATTTTAGTTTTAATTGAACCCATTTTTTAAATACGTTCTAATAAAGATTAATATTTTTAACTTATATGACCTATCAAGTTCTCCTATACATATTGTTCATAGAGTCTTAGGAGTGCTACCATAGTATCCTTTTGTTCAATTCTTTATTGAATTCAAGTTAAATGTAACTGCAGATACTAAGCACCTCACCATAATTAAATATTATATTTTGAGGCCAATTTGCCCTAATTGTGTATGGTGACTAGACTCCATTTATCTGTAGTAGTGCCATCAAACCTTCTTTTCGTTAAAGAAAAATGGCCATAGGCATCACGAAACATCCAGCTAAATATCCAAGAATAACAAAATTATAGCTAAAATGGATGGTTTACAAAATCCTTATTTTGCATAAGATCCTATACTGAACTACTTGTGTATAAAGACATAGAAGTCCATACAACATAAGGAAATCCTAACCCAAAAAGGGCTGCTGGCTTAGCAGTTTTCCTTAAAAGAAAAAATCATAATAATTTAAAATTATCCATGGTGCATCTAACTTAATTATCTGCTCTTGACATTTGGATGCATATTTACAAGTTCTTTTATCTAGCGCTGGGTTTTTGGAATCCTGGATTATGATTTTGTTAGGTTGAGTTTTTGCTTCGTTCCATCTTTTCTTGATTTCTCTGTTGTCAGCTTTTTCTAATTTTTCACTGTCTATTTTCTTCCACCATTTTTTCCCATGTTTTCATCTCAGGGAGTTTCTCCTTTTTCCAATTTTTAATTATGATATTTTGGTGCAGTTGCACATTATTTGGAATAGTCTTTTCTTCCAAGCCCTATCCCATTTCAGCGGTAGGGAGAAAATCACATTACTTGGATCTAAATATTTCTCATTCTTCAAAACCCTCTCTATATATGCTCTGATCTGTTCCCAGAAATTACTGGGCACTGCCACATAATGTGGCTTAATGTCCCGATTTGTTTGCATCCCCTCCAACGTTTATTGCTAGCTGCTGAATATAAGGTTTTAATTCTTGTTGGTGCTAAATATCACCTTGACTGGTACTTGCTGTTCATTTCTCTAAAATTCATAGATATTGATTTGATATTGTTCTTAAAAATAGACTTCCATGCTTCTTTAGTTAGGTTTTTTCCCTAATTCCTCCTCCCATGATTTGGTGTATATTGGTGGTAGTTCTTTTCGATCTAGGTTTTTAATAATATTATGCATTAATACCTCTTAATATTTTGGTTTGTCAATAGTTTTTCAAAAGAGGTTAATTCCCTTGTTAGCTTAATTTTCTCTTTATTACTCCCAATATAAAATGTGGTCTTTATATAATTAATCCAATCTTTGTATTCCTCTATTTCTTCAGTTTCTAAGTTTTCCTGTGTCTTAAATGTATTATTACCTATAATTGAGCAAATTAAGATTGGGTTTTTACTTGGGCCAAATTTCTGTGTGTTTAATCTGATGTCTGGGTTATTACTTATTGGATGTAGAAGAGATGAGATAGTTGAAATTCCTGGATAATATATAATATAACTGTCCCATCATCTAAAAATGTCCTTAATTATAGAATATCTGTTTTTTTCTCTCTCTTCTTGCTTTGTGTTGCTGAACATTTCACTCCTACTAAGTTATTTGCTAGTTGTACCCATCCGAGCAGAACCAATCATATATTTTTTGCATAACTTTTGCCTTCTGATATCTTTCTACATTAGGGAGTCCCATTCCCCCATCTTCATAGCTAGAATACATACATTTCTTATTTCAAATATATGTATATATTATATTTTATACTAAATTTGCAATATAGTTGATTGGTAAAGTTATAGGCATAACCTGCAATAAATCAACTATCCTCGGGAGGATGATAAATTCATTTATTGCATGGTGGTGAGAGTACACGAGAACCCATTGTCACAAATATCTCAGGATTCAGCTGCTAAGGAGTTAACTTTGTGTAGCTTGAACTCAAAACAGTTATTTGTTTTCAAGAAGAATTGTGTTTGTGTTTTCTTTGAAGTGCCAGGAGCATCATAAATGTTCAGCAGTGTAAACAGGACAGAATTTTATGGCTTAAGCTGTCAGCAGCAGGGCATGATGTAAAACAGGGCCTCCAGCACATCTCCTGAGGAGGTCAATAAAGGGACATGGGTTATGTATAAATGTGTTTAAAACTGTTATAACCTTAAATGAAGGTAAATATGTCAACCTATGGCATATTTGATATCAAACCGATTCTCCAAATGAAACTAAAAGGTTCCTGATATGTAAATATAGAGATAGTTACCTAGCAGAAATTATAATGGGTTCTATAATTTCAGGCAACAAATTAGTTTATTGAAGGTCATAAAGACAGGGGGGTTTCTTAGCCCGCCCAGGAGGGTGTGGTTAGGCAACCTAATCTCTGAAAAATAGGTTTAAGTATCTTATTTCTTAACAATAAGATTGTCATTCTTACAAGGGAGGCTGTGACAACACAGAGTAAGGACCCAATTGCTTCATGCCATCTCTCTGGTAACAGATTCCAAAGACTAGTACAGTGTAAGGTTTCTAATTTTCTTCTTTTTATTTTGAAAAACTGTTTGCGTGTGTAATTTTATTACAACAACTTTTTTTATTAATAATGCATTGTGCATAATATTTTTGGCATAATAAATAATTCCTTTATTAAGTTTGGCCTTTGTCTTATAATTGAACCACGTTACTGAACAAGACTATTAGAACTGTATAATTTAGGTTATTTTCTGCTAAATTGTATTTAGAGGGTTAATGTGTAAAGTCTAAGTTTTTTCTTAGGATTTTCCCCTTTAATAAATTTTAAGTGGTGGCAGTATTAGAGCTATAGGATTGATTGTGGGTGGCATTAAAAGGGAGTTTTGGGCATTTCTCTTACGTCTAGTACAGACTAGGGAGTGTGGTTAACCCTTGCACCCACTAAACTGAATCACAAGCTTGCCTGGTGTGGCTAGATTGTGACCTATTGGTGACTGTAAAAGGGGGCTGATAACCCTTTCTGTGCCAAATAAGTGACTGGCGCAGGGTTGGATAACCTTGGTTCGTCACACCCATCCTTTGTTTTTTTTGCTCCTTTTTGGCTCTTATTCCTTTTTCTTACCTCACTTGCTTGGCTATACATTAGGCTGAGTAATGTGTGATGTTTTATAGAGCTCTTGGGTTTTGGGAATCTTTGCCTCCTCCTAGTTTTAGAGAAGAGTAATTTCCATATGTAATGGATCATGGACTCTCACCACCATGAAATAAATTAATTTATCAGGTAAGCATAAATTTGTGTTGTTTTTTTTCCTGCTCCTATTATTTTGCTCTTATTCCTTTTCCTACCTTTCTTGCTTAGCTATACGTCAGACTAGTTTCCTGTAAAGTGGGAGGGGTTTTATAGAGCTCTTGAGGTTTGGGGATCTTTGCCTCCTCCTAGTGGCCAGGAAGAGTATTTCTCAGGAGTAATGGATTGTTGATTCTCACCACCATAAAATAAATTCATTTATCAGGTAAGCATATATTATGTTTTTTTTGAAAGGAGACGTTTTCCAAAATGTCAGTAGAAGCATATTTAAATACTACTAAGATTTATCCATTTCAATTTTGCTTTGTAAGTACTGAAATGTAAAGAAAAGAGGAAGAATGATTCTGGACAAACTGTCTAGTTAAGTTAACAATATGTCAAAATGGATTAATATTAATATATATATATAGATATAGATATAGATAGATATAGATATATATATATATATATATATATATATATATATATATATATATATATATATATATATATATATATATATATATATATATATATATATAGCAAATCTGATCTTATAATAATATTTTAAATTTCATAATCTTGGAACCATAGTTGTGAAAGAATAAGGATAAATATTTATTATAAAAAAACAATTGTCTAACACAAATATGCCAGTATGGATTAATATTAATTGCTTTTCATTTTGCTGTTTTAACCCCTTAAGGACCAGCGACGTACCCTGTATGTCGCTGGCCTTTTTTTGGGACTTGATTGTTTTATAGCGCGGTCTTGCCACCAGCGTTAAGACTGCTCTATTCCACAAAGCCTTCTGGAGGGAGGGCATTAATAGCGTGTTCTTGCTAGACTTGTGCTATTATGTCCTGAAAAAACCCTTAACGACCAGTGACATACAGGGTACATTGTGGTCATTAAGGGGTTAATCAAGTTGATAATTCATATAAAGCTTTCTAACAGTAAACTGTTACTTTCTAACAGGGTGCAAGTCCAAAAAGTTTTAAAAAAATTCAAGAAGATCCAGAAAAGTTTTCCTGCTTTGCACTCTTTTCAAAATTTGGTAAAGAGGTAAGTTGTTGTTCACCTTTGTTTTTAACCCATAAATAGGTTTTTAATTCAACCAAAACTGAATTATAAATTATAAATAAGAGACTGCAAACTCTAGTGTCATTCTTCCATTTTTGCTGGTATTTTTTCTTTGGTTGAAAACTGTAAATAGAACATTTGGATTAATTATAAACAGCCCTGTCTCAATGTAAGGCAAAATAACTGCATCCCTTGAATTTTCAAAAACTACACATTCAAACATAATGTGTGATTGCCCATATAGGAATGAATGTTTACTTAATGGGACATAATACTATGCAATATTACTTTAAAGTGATGCAGCATAACTGTAAAGCACTGACAAGAAAATATCACCTAAGCATCTCTATGCAGAAAAGGAATATTTTTACCACACAATTTCTTCAGCTCACCAGAGTAAGTGCTCTGTAAAAAGTTAACTTTCAGTGACTGCTCAGCTGCAGGAAAAAAAAAAAAAAAAAAAAAAGAAAAGAAATGAAGAACAGCCAATCGGCATCAGCAGTGCTAAAGTCATGAACTGTTTTACTATGATCTCATGAAATTTCATAGTAAATTTCCTTAAACTGAATACGGAAATAACATGAGTGTGCATGAGGCATGCTCCCTTGCAAGTCCCGGGACAGGCATACTGATTTGCAGCTTAAAGTCCTTTACAATGGGGTGTGAATACTTAGGACATTTTGAGGAAGCATATCTTTCTTTTTTACATAGAGATATTCAGGTGATATTTTCTAGTCAGCTTTTTACAGCTATGCTGCATCACTTTCAAGTATATCAACATTTTATATTTTGTTATGTCCCTTTAAATGTGCATTGATTTATATACCATATGTGCCAGTGTACAATGAGGCACTTACTGGTCTTTTAAGAAGCATGTAACACCATGAATGGACGTGGTATGCAGAAATAATAAGAATTTTAAATATGAAGTTGGAACCACATAATCAACAAAGCTTCACATGGTTTTGATATGGTTTTCAAAGATGCATAAAGTTAGCTTGAGTCAAGGCTATAAATAAGATATTGCAACTTACAAAGCTATCAAAACACGAGGAAAAAAACAAAACAGAATCGAATTACAATAGGCATTGTATCATAAAGTATTTGAGCTCAAATAGTCACTAACACCCTGTAATAAATCACTTAATCTAGCCTCTGCTACACTGTACCAACTGCTACATTAAATATAGAGGTAATGCAGCGAGTAAGGCTAGCAGAATGATTGGATGTATTGGTAGAGGTATTTGCAGCAGAAATAGTAAGGTTATTATGCCACTTTATAAATCATTAGTTAGGCCTCATCTTGAGTATTGTGTGCAGTTCTGGTGGCCATATCTTCAGAAGGATATTAACAAACTTGAATCTGTGCAAAGGAGGGCTACCAAAATGGTACATAGTCTAAAAAAGAAAACTTACCAGGATAGGCTCAATTACCTAAATATGTATAGCTTAGAGGAGAGAAGGGAAAGAGGTGATATGATAGCAACTTTCAAGTACGTTAAAGGGCTTAGTAAAACTGAGGCTGTGGGTATTTTACATAAAATGGAATATTCAAGAACAAGGGGTCAAGAGCTCAAGCTAAAGGGTAGTAGATTCAGGAGTAATTTGAGGAAGCACTTCTTTACAGAAAGAGTGATTGATTTATGGAATGAACTTCCTCAAGAGGTAGTAGCGACAAACACTGTGGGGGACTTTAAAAATGCATGGGACTTTAAAAATGCATGGGACAAGCATAAGGCAATCCTACAAACTAGATAAGTTTATACTGTTAGGTAATATCGGGCAGACTTGCTGGGCCTATGGGTCTTATCTGCCATCAATATCTATGTTTCTATGATTCTATGTCTGTGTAGTAGGACAGAGCGAATCCTAACTATGCTTATAGGTCTGTGTTCAAATTATTAAAAGTAAATTCATGTAAATATTTTACATTGACTTGTCATTTATACCATGTTTTTCACAGTATAACAATCACCCTAATTCTTTTTGTGAAACTTAATAATGTGAGTAATGATTTCTCATTTTATATCAAGACAGCAAATAAGCTTGAAGACCTGTAACTTTAAGATGTTTGTTCTCCTCTAAATGGGGGAACTTTTTAATCAGGGACATATTTATAAAAAACAACAAAAAAACTTCATTTTAAATATAAGAGTTTCCCACTCTTCAACAGTTTAGTTTAGTTTATGTAATTGACACTTTTCTCCACTCCATTGTTCTAGGTACGTAAAGTCTCTGTCTAGTCACAGCGCGCCCGATCGCGTCATTAAACTGTATGTAGCTCGCTTCCGCTAGCAGACCAGAGTGGATGCGAGCTGCATACAGTTTAATGGCGTAAAGCGCTTTTGAAAAACAAGATCCACTCAGTAGAGCTATGAGCGGAGTTCAGGTAAATTCAATTTTGGAATAAAAAAATCTCTGAAAGCTTTTGATTTAGAAAGTTGCAGCTAAAAAAAAGAATGTGCAGAATTATATAACATTATTTTGTAGGTTTACTGTCCCTTTAGGAGCTGATGCTGCTAAACCAAAAGAGCGCTTCACTTATGTTTCAATTTGCACATTGTTACTCCTGTTTTAAACACAAGTTACTAATCAAGACAACAGATACAATGCAGTCACTGAGCGATTTCAACCTCGGTGCCTTTCTTCCACCTACATTCCAGCACAACATGGCATGTGCCATTGTCGGCTCTTAAAAAAACATTTCTTTCATGTAATTAGCAAGAGTCCATGAGCTAGTGACGTATGGGATATACATTCCTACCAGGAGGGACAAAGTTTCCTAAACCTCAAAATGCCTACAAATACACCCCTCACCACACCCACAAATCAGTTTTTACAAACTTTGCCTCCTATGGAGGTGGTGAAGTAAGTTTGTGCTAGATTCTACGTTGATATGCGCTCCGCAGCAGGTTGGAGCCCGGTTTTCCTCTCAGCATGCAGTGAATGTCAGAGGGATGTGAGGAGGGTATTGCCTATTTGAATTCAATGATCTCCTTCTACGGGGTCTATTTCATAGGTTCTCTGTTATCGGTCGTAGAGATTCATCTCTTACCTCCCTTTTCAGATCGACGATATACTCTTATATATTTACCATTACCTCTGCTGATTTTCGTTTCAGTACTGGTTTGGCTTTCTACAAACATGTAGATGAGTGTCCTGGGGTAAGTAAGTCTTATTTTCTGTGACACTCTAAAGCTATGGTTGGGCACTTTTTTATAAAGTTCTAAATATATGTATTCAAACATTTATTTGCCTTGACTCAGGATGTTCAACATTCCTTATTTCAGACAGTCAGTTTCATATTTGGGATAATGCATTTGAATCAATCATTTTTTCTCACCTTAAAAAATTTGACTTTTTCCCTGTGGGCTTTTAGGCTCGCGGGGGCTGAAAATGCTTCATTTTATTGAGTCATTCTTGGCGCAGACTTTTTTGGCGCAAAAATTTTTTTCTGTTTCCGGCGTCATACGTGTCGCCGGAAGTTGCGTCATTTTTTGACGTTCTTTTGCGCCAAAAGTGTCGGCGTTCCGGATGTGGCGTCATTTTTGCCGCCAAAAGCATTTAGGCGCCAAATAATGTGGGCGTCTTATTTGACGCTAAAAAATATGAGCGTCGCTTTTGTCTACACATTATTTAAGTCTCATTTTTCATTGCTTCTGGTTGCTAGAAGCTTGTTCTTTGGCATTTTTTCCCATTCCTGAAACTGTCATTTAAGGAATTTGATCAATTTTGCTTTATATGTTGTTTTTTCTCTTACATATTGCAAGATGTCTCACGTTGCAACTGAGTCAGAAGATACTTCAGGAAAATCGCTGCCTGGTGCTGGAACTACCAAAGCTAAGTGTATCTGCTGTAAACTTTTGGTAGCTGTTCCTCCAGCTGTTGTTTGTATTAAATGTCATGACAAACTTGTTAATGCAGAAAATATTTCCTTTAGTAAAGTACCATTACCTGTTGCAGTTCCATCAACATCTAATGTTCAGAGTGTTCCTGATAACATAAGAGATTTTGTTTCTGAATCCATTAAGAAGGCTATGTCTGTTATTCCTCCTTCTAGTAAACATAAAAAGTCTTTTAAAACTTCTCTTTATCCAGATGAATTTTTAAATGAACATCATCATTCTGATTCTAATGATTCTTCTGGTTCAGAGGATTCTGGTTCAGAGGTTGATGCTGATAAATCTTCATATTTATTTAAAATGGAATTTATTCGTTCTTTACTTAAAGAAGTCCTAATTGCATTAGAAATTGAGGATTCTGGTCCTCTTGATACTAAATCTAAACGTTTAGACAAGGTTTTTAAATCTCCTGTAGTTATTCCAGAAGTTTTTCCTGTTCCTGGTGCTATTTCTGAAGTAATTTCCAGGGAATGGAATAATTTGGGTAATTCATTTACTCCTTCTAAACGTTTTAAGCAATTATATCCTGTGCCGTCTGACAGATTAGAGTTTTGGGACAAAATCCCTAAAGTTGATGGGGCTATCTCTACCCTTGCTAAACGTACTACTATTCCTACGGCAGATGGTACTTCCTTTAAGGATCCTTTAGATAGGAAAATTGAATCCTTTCTAAGGAAAGCTTATTTGTGTTCAGGTAATCTTCTTAGACCTGCTATATCTTTGGCGGATGTTGCTGCAGCTTCAACTTTTTGGTTGGAAACTTTAGCGCAACAAGTAACAGATCATGATTCTCATAGCATTATTATTCTTCTTCAACATGCTAATAATTTTATCTGTGATGCCATTTTTGATATTATTAGAGTTGATGTCAGGTTTATGTCTCTAGCTATTTTAGCTAGAAGAGCTTTATGGCTTAAAACTTGGAATGCTGATATGTCTTCTAAATCAACTCTACTTTCCCTTTCTTTCCAGGGTAATAAATTATTTGGTTCTCAGTTGGATTCTATTATCTCAACTGTTACTGGTGGGAAAGGAACTTTTTTACCACAGGATAAAAAATCTAAGGGTAAAAACAGGGCTAATAATCGTTTTCGTTCCTTTCGTTTCAACAAAGAACAAAAGCCTGATCCTTCATCCTCAGGAGCAGTTTCAGTTTGGAAACCATCTCCAGTCTGGAATAAATCCAAGCCTTCTAGAAAAGCAAAGCCAGCTTCTAAGTCCACATGAAGGTGTGTCCCTCATTCCAGCTCAGCTTGTAGGGGGCATATTAGGTTTTTTCAAATAAATTTGGATCAATTCTGTTCACAATCTTTGGATTCAGAACATTGTTTCAGAATGGTACAAAATTAGTTTAAAAAATAAGACCTCCTTCAAATAGATTTTTTCTTTCCCATCTCCCACTAAACCCAGCGAAAGCTCAAGCATTTCTGAAATGTGTTTCAGATCTAGAGTTGGCTGGAGTAATTATGCCAGTTCCAGTTCTGGAACAGGGGCTGGGGTTTTATTCAAATCTCTTCATTGTACCAAAGAAGGAGAATTCCTTCAGACCAGTTATGGATCTAAAAATATTGAATCGTTATGTAAGGATAGCAACATTCAAAATGGTAACTGTAAGGACTATCCTGCCTTTTGTTCAGCAAGGGCATTATATGTCTACAATAGATTTACAGGATGCATATCTGCATATTCCGATTCATCCAGCTCACTATCAGTTTCTGAGATTCTCTTTCCTGGACAAGCATTACCAGTTTGTGGCTCTGCCGTTTGGCCTAGCAACAGCTCCAAGAATTTTTACAAAGGTTCTCGGTGCCCTTCTGTCTGTAATCAGAGAACAGGGTATTGTGGTATTTCCTTATTTGGACGATATCTTGGTACTTGCTCAGTCTTCTCATTTAGCAGAATCTCATACGAATCGACTTGTGTTGTTTCTTCAAAATCATGGTTGGAGGATCAATTCACTAAAAAGTTCATTGATTCCTCAGACAAGGGTAACCTTTTTGGGTTTCCAGATAGATTCAGTGTCCATGACTCTGTCTTTGACAGACAAGAGACGTCTAAAATTGATTTCAGCTTGTCGAAACCTTCAGTCACAATCATTCCCTTCGGTAGCCTTATGCATGGAAATTCTAGGTCTTATGACTGCTGCATCGGACGCGATCCCCTTTGCTCGTTTTCACATGCGACCTCTTCACCTCTGTATGCTGATCCAATGGTGCAGGGATTACACAAAGATATCTCAATTAATATCTTTAAAACCGATTGTACGACACTCTCTGACGTGGTGGACAGATCACCATCGTTTAGTTCAGGGGGCTTCTTTTGTTCTTCCGACCTGGACTGTAATTTCAACAGATGCAAGTCTTACAGGTTGGGGAGCTGTGTGGGGGTCTCTGACGGCACAAGGGGTTTGGGAATCTCAGGAGGTGAGATTACCGATCAATATTTTGGAACTCCGTGCAATTTTCAGAGCTCTTCAGTCTTGGCCTCTTCTGAAGAGAGAATCGTTCATTTGTTTTCAGACAGACAATGTCACAACTATGGCATACATCAATCATCAAGGAGGGACTCACAGTCCTCTGGCTATGAAAGAAGTATCTCGAATTCTGGTTTGGGCGGAATCCAGCTCCTGTCTAATCTCTGCGGTTCATATCCCAGGTGTAGACAATTGGGAAGCGGATTATCTCAGTCGCCAAACGTTGCATCCGGGCGAATGGTCTCTTCACCCAGAGGTATTTCTTCAGATTGTTCAAATGTGGGAACTTCCAGAAATAGATCTGATGGCTTCTCATCTAAACAAGAAACTTCCCAGGTATCTGTCCAGATCCCGGGATCCTCAGGCGCAGGCAGTGGATGCATTATCACTTCCTTGGAAGTATCATCCTGCCTATATCTTTCCGCCTCTAGTTCTTCTTCCAAGAGTAATCTCCAAGATTCTGAAGGAATGCTCGTTTGTTCTGCTGGTAGCTCCAGCATGGCCTCACAGGTTTTGGTATGCGGATCTTGTCCGGATGGCTTCTTGCCAACCGTGGTCTCTTCCGTTAAGACCAGACCTTCTGTCGCAAGGTCTTTTTTACCATCAGAATCTCAAATCCTTAAATTTAAAGGTATGGAGATTGAACGCTTGATTCTTGGTCAAAGAGGTTTCTCTGACTCTGTGATTAATACTATGTTACAGGCTCGTAAATCTGTATCTAGAGAGATATATTATAGAGTCTGGAAGACCTATATTTCTTGGTGTCTTTCTCATCATTTTTCCTGGCATTCTTTTAGAATTCCGAGAATTTTACAGTTTCTTCAGGATGGTTTAGATAAAGGTTTGTCCGCAAGTTCCTTGAAAGGACAAATCTCTGTTCTTTTTCACAGAAAGATTGCTAATCTTCCTGATATTCATTGTTTTGTACAAGCCTTGGTTCGTATAAAACCTGTCATTAAGTCAATTTCTCCTCCTTGGAGTTTGAATTTGGTTCTGGGGGCTCTTCAAGCTCCTCCGTTTGAACCTATGCATTCATTGGACATTAAATTTCTTTCTTGGAAAGTTTTGTTCCTTTTGGCCATCTCTTCTGCCAGAAGAGTTTCTGAATTGTCTGCTCTTTCTTGTGAGTCTCCTTTTCTGATTTTTCATCAGGATAAGGCGGTGTTGCGAACTTCTTTTGAATTTTTACCTAAGGTTGAGAATTCCAACAACATTAGTAGAGAAATTGTGGTTCCTTCATTATGTCCTAATCCTAAGAATTCTAAGGAGAAATCATTGCATTCTTTGGATGTTGTTAGAGCTTTGAAATATTATGTTGAAGCTACTAAGACTTTCCGAAAGACTTCTAGTCTATTTGTCATCTTTTCCGGTTCTAGAAAAGGCCAGAAAGCTTCTGCCATTTCTTTGACATCTTGGTTGAAATCTTTAATTCATCATGCCTATGTTGAGTCGGGTAAAACTCCGCCTCAAAGGATTACAGCTCATTCTACTAGGTCTGTTTCTACTTCCTGGGCGTTTAGGAATGAATCTTCGGTTGATCAGATTTGCAAAGCAGCAACTTGGTCTTCTTTGCATACTTTTACTAAATTCTACCATTTTGATGTGTTTTCTTCTTCTGAAGCTGTTTTTGGTAGAAAAGTACTTCAGGCAGCTGTTTCAGTTTGAATCTTCTGCTTATTTTTTCATTTAAACTTTATTTTGGGTGTGGATTATTTTTTTCAGCGGAATTGGTTGTCTTTATTTTATCCCTCCCTCTCTAGTGACTCTTGCGTGGAAAGATCCACATCTTGGGTAGTCATTATCCCATACGTCACTAGCTCATGGACTTTTGCTAATGACATGAAAGAAAACATAATTTATGTAAGAACTTACCTGATAAATTCATTTCTTTCATATTAGCATGAGTCCATTGTGGTGGTTTTGATTTTTTTGTATAAAGCACAATTATTCCAATTCCTTATTTTTTATGCTTTCGCACTTTTTCTTATCACCCCACTTCTTGGCTATTCGTTAAACTGATTTGTGGGTGTGGTGAGGGGAGTATTTGTAGGCATTTTGAGGTTTGGGAAACTTTGCCCCTCCTGGTAGGAATGTATATCCCATACGTCACTAGCTCATGGACTCTTGCTAATATGAAAGAAATGAATTTATCAGGTAAGTTCTTACATAAATTATGTTTTTCTGTTTTGCCAAAGTAAGCTGTTGCTTGTGGTTTCCATTGGATAGTATAAAATGCCACTGCTCACGCGCCTCCCCTTATATGCTCTAGCCTGCCTTGGGGAGGCCCACCTCACACTTTGAAAACCACCGATCAAGGTTCTAAATCTACCGCAATTTCAAGCTATTTTAAATTAACTTATTTTATGTGTACGTAAAGTCAATGTTTGGATCAGCACTCCAGGATCATCCCCATCCAAATGTAACACTGCAGGATTTGCAGAGAGTAGGTGCTCAAACCTTCAAAGACCCCTCTCTAAGGTCTAAAGAAATAGAGCAAAAAGAGAAGAAGGTAGCACTCTTGTAGCAGGAAACACCTTTTATTAGAGCAACGTTTCGAGGCTACTTACCTCTTTCTCAAGCTTACACTGAATTGTGAACAAGACTTTATTCACAAGGCAATTAGTGAAGGGCCAATCCCCAGGCTCTCAAGGGGCGTGTGCAACAAAATGACATCACACAGCAACTGAGTGCAAAAAATATAAATTATTAACCCATTAGAGGCTGACTGGAGGATTGGTCCAACAACTATATACAATTAAAAACAATATAGCTACACAGAATAGAGGAACAGCATAATAGGATAAAAAAATATAATGTTAAACTAAGAGAAAAAATGTTTAAATTAATGGCATAAGGTCAAATTCTCTGTTAAGCCCTTTTGGTGACATAGTATCTAGTAACCAAATCCATTTGGCTTCCTTGTACAGTAAATCTCTCAACCTGTCACCTCCTCTGGATTTTTTATTTGCATGGTCAATGACCATAAATCTTAATTGGTTGGCTTGATTGCCTTTATCCAAAAAGTGGGAGGGGACAGGAAGATGAGATAGTTTATCATTACCAATATTGGATTTGTGCTGATAGAAGCGGTCCTTGACCTTCTGGGTGGTCTCGCCTATATATAATAGGCCACATGGGCACTTAAGAGCGTACACCACATATGTGGAATTACATGTAAAATACCCTGGGATCTTAAATTTCTTGCCTGTATAGGGATGAGATATTTCTCCTCCTTTAATTACGCTATTACATTGTGCACACCCCAGGCATGGGAAGTCCCATTCCTAGGGGTGCCCAAAAACGTTTGACCCTTGGTAGTGGTATTGATATGTGCCCGCACCAATTTCTTACCCATGGTGTTACTTTTGCGGTAAGCTGCTCTAGGGAATTCTTTGAATTCCAATATGTCAGGGCAGGCTTCCTTCAGCATAAACCAATTCTTTTTGATGATATGAAAAATACTGTTACTCATAGTACTAAATGTACTGACAAATATGATCCTATTAGGAAACCCTGTAGTTATAAAGTCTTGTTCTCAATTCAGTGTATGTAAGCTTGAGAAAGAGGCAAGTAGCCTCGAAACGTTGCTCTAATAAAAGGTGTTTCCTGCTACAAGAGTGCTACCTTCTTCTCTTTTTATTTTATGTGTACGTTATCTAAAGATACATATTTTGGTCTTTACTTGAATAAATTCTGCTTTTTAGCTGAAATATATAAATGTAGGTCCCTAAGTAATAGAAATGCAATGTTTGATATGTAGAAGTGCCAATAAATATTATTTCTCCAACATAGGTGTGTCCGGTCCACGGCGTCATCCTTACTTGTGGGATATTCTCTTCCCCAACAGGAAATGGCAAAGAGCCCAGCAAAGCTGGTCACATGATCCCTCCTAGGCTCCACCTACCCCAGTCATTCTCTTTGCCGTTGTACAGGCAACATCTCCACGGAGATGGCTTAGAGTTTTTTAGTGTTTAACTGTAGTTTTTATTATTCAATCAAGAGTTTGTTATTTTGAAATAGTGCTGGTATGTACTATTTACTCAGAAACAGAAAAGAGATGAAGATTTCTGTTTGTATGAGGAAAATGATTTTAGCAACCGTCACTAAAATCCATGGCTGTTCCACACAGGACTGTTGAGAGCAATTAACTTCAGTTGGGGGAACAGTGAGCAGTCTCTTGCTGCTTGAGGTATGACACATTCTAACAAGACGATGTAATGCTGGAAGCTGTCATTTTCCCTCTGGGATCCGGTAAGCCATGTTTATTACGATTGTAAATAAGGGCTTCAAAAAGGGCTTATTAAGACTGTAGACTTTTTTTGGGCTAAATCGATTGATTATTAACACATATTTAGCCTTGAGGAATCATTTTATCTGGGTATTTTGATATAATAATATCGGCAGGCACTGTTTTAGACACCTTATTCTTTAGGGGCTTTCCCAAAGCATAGGCAGAGCCTCATTTTCGCGCCGGTGTTGCGCACTTGTTTTTGAGAGGCATGGCATGCAGTCGCATGTGAGAGGAGCTCTGATACTTAGAAAAGACTTTCTGAAGGCGTCATTTGGTATCGTATTCCCCTTGGGGCTTGGTTGGGTCTCAGCAAAGCAGATACCAGGGACTGTAAAGGGGTTAAAGTTCAAAACGGCTCCGGTTCCGTTATTTTAAGGGTTAAAGCTTCCAAATTTGGTGTGCAATACTTTTAAGGCTTTAAGACACTGTGGTGAAAATTTGGTAAATTTTGAACAATTCCTTCATGTTTTTTCGCATTTGCAGTAATAAAGTGTGTTCAGTTTAAAATTTAAAGTGACAGTAACGGTTTTATTTTAAAACGTTTTTTGTACTTGTTATCAAGTTTATGCCTGTTTAACATGTCTGAACTACCAGATAGACTGTGTTCTGAATGTGGGGAAGCCAGAATTCCTATTCATTTAAATAAATGTGATTTATGTGACAATGACAATGATGCCCAAGATGATTCCTCAAGTGAGGGGAGTAAGCATGGTACTGCATCATTCCCTCCTTCGTCTACACGAGTCTTGCCCACTCAGGAGGCCCCTAGTACATCTAGCGCGCCAATACTCCTTACTATGCAACAATTAACGGCTGTAATGGATAATTCTGTCAAAAACATTTTAGCCAAAATGAACACTTATCAGCGTAAGCGCGACTGCTCTGTTTTAGATACTGAAGAGCATGACAACGCTGATATTAATATTTCTGAAGGGCCCCTAACTCAGTCTGATGGGGCCAGGGAGGTTTTGTCTGAGGGAGAAATTACTGATTCAGGGAACATTTCTCAACAAGCTGAACCTGATGTGATTGCATTTAAATTTAAGTTGGAACATCTCCGCATTCTGCTTAAGGAGGTATTATCCACTCTGGATGATTGTGACAAGTTGGTCATCCCAGAGAAACTATGTAAAATGGACAAGTTCCTAGAGGTGCCGGGGCTCCCAGAAGCTTTTCCTATACCCAAGCGGGTGGCGGACATTGTTAATAAAGAATGGGAAAGGCCCGGTATTCCTTTCGTCCCTCCCCCCATATTTAAAAAATTGTTTCCTATGGTCGACCCCAGAAAGGACTTATGGCAGACAGTCCCCAAGGTCGAGGGAGCGGTTTCCACTTTAAACAAACGCACCACTATACCCATAGAGGATAGTTGTGCTTTCAAAGATCCTATGGATAAAAAATTAGAAGGTTTGCTTAAAAAGATGTTTGTTCAGCAGGGTTACCTTCTACAACCAATTTCATGCATTGTCCCTGTCGCTACAGCCGCATGTTTCTGGTTCGATGAGCTGATAAAGGCGGTCGACAGTGATTCTCCTCCTTATGAGGAGATTATGGACAGAATCAATGCTCTCAAATTGGCTAATTCTTTCACCCTAGACGCCACTTTGCAATTGGCTAGGTTAGCGGCTAAGAATTCTGGGTTTGCTATTGTGGCGCGCAGAGCGCTTTGGTTGAAATCTTGGTCGGCTGATGCGTCTTCCAAGAACAAGCTACTTAACATTCCTTTCAAGGGGAAAACGCTGTTTGGCCCTGACTTGAAAGAGATTATCTCGGATATCACTGGGGGTAAGGGCCACGCCCTTCCTCAGGATCGGCCTTTCAAGGCAAAAAATAAACCTAATTTTCGTCCCTTTCGTAGAAACGGACCAGCCCAAAGTGCTACGTCCTCTAAGCAAGAGGGTAATACTTCTCAAGCCAAGCCAGCTTGGAGACCAATGCAAGGCTGGAACAAGGGAAAGCAGGCCAAGAAACCTGCCACTGCTACCAAGACAGCATGAAATGTTGGCCCCCGATCCGGGACCGGATCTGGTGGGGGGCAGACTCTCTCTCTTCGCTCAGGCTTGGGCAAGAGATGTTCTGGATCCTTGGGCGCTAGAAATAGTCTCCCAAGGTTATCTTCTGGAATTCAAGGGACTTCCCCCAAGGGGGAGGTTCCACAGGTCTCAGTTGTCTTCAGACCACATAAAAAGACAGGCATTCTTACATTGTGTAGAAGACCTGTTAAAAATGGGAGTGATTCATCCCGTTCCATTAAGAGAACAAGGGATGGGGTTCTACTCCAATCTGTTTATAGTTCCCAAAAAAGAGGGAACGTTCAGACCAATCTTAGATCTCAAGATCTTAAACAAGTTTCTCAAGGTTCCATCGTTCAAGATGGAAACCATTCGAACTATTCTTCCTTCCATCCAGGAAGGTCAATTCATGACCACGGTGGATTTAAAGGATGCGTATCTACATATTCCTATCCACAAGGAACATCATCGGTTCCTGAGGTTCGCATTCCTGGACAAACATTACCAGTTCGTGGCGCTTCCTTTCGGATTAGCCACTGCTCCAAGGATTTTCACAAAGGTACTAGGGTCCCTTCTAGCTGTGCTAAGACCAAGGGGCATTGCTGTAGTACCTTACTTGGACGACATTCTGATTCAAGCGTCGTCCCTTCCTCAAGCAAAGGCTCACACGGACATTGTCCTGGCCTTTCTCAGATCTCACGGATGGAAAGTGAACGTGGAAAAGAGTTCTCTATCTCCGTCAACAAGGGTTCCCTTCTTGGGAACAATAATAGACTCCTTAGAAATGAGGATTTTTCTGACAGAGGCCAGAAAAACAAAACTTCTAGACTCTTGTCGGATACTCCATTCCGTTCCTCTTCCTTCCATAGCTCAGTGCATGGAAGTGATCGGGTTGATGGTAGCGGCAATGGACATAGTTCCTTTTGCACGCATTCATCTAAGACCATTACAACTGTGCATGCTCAGTCAGTGGAATGGGGACTATACAGACTTGTCTCCGAAGATACAAGTAAATCAGAGGACCAGAGACTCACTCCGTTGGTGGCTGTCCCTGGACAACCTGTCACGAGGGATGACATTCCGCAGACCAGAGTGGGTCATTGTCACGACCGACGCCAGTCTGATGGGCTGGGGCGCGGTCTGGGGATCCCTGAAAGCTCAGGGTCTTTGGTCTCGGGAAGAATCTCTTCTACCGATAAATATTCTGGAACTGAGAGCGATATTCAATGCTCTCAAGGCTTGGCCTCAGCTTGCGAGGGCCAAGTTCATACGGTTTCAATCAGACAACATGACAACTGTTGCGTACATCAACCATCAGGGGGGAACAAGGAGTTCCCTGGCGATGGAAGAAGTGACCAAAATCATTCTATGGGCGGAGTCTCACTCCTGCCACCTGTCTGCTATCCACATCCCAGGAGTGGAAAATTGGGAAGCGGATTTTCTGAGTCGTCAGACATTGCATCCGGGGGAGTGGGAACTCCATCCGGAAATCTTTGCCCAAGTCACTCAGCTGTGGGGCATTCCAGACATGGATCTGATGGCCTCTCGTCAGAACTTCAAAGTTCCTTGCTACGGGTCCAGATCCAGGGATCCCAAGGCGGCTCTAGTGGATGCACTAGTAGCACCTTGGACCTTCAAACTAGCTTATGTGTTCCCGCCGTTTCCTCTCATCCCCAGGCTGGTAGCCAGGATCAATCAGGAGAGGGCGTCGGTGATCTTGATAGCTCCTGCGTGGCCACGCAGGACTTGGTACGCAGATCTGGTGAATATGTCATCGGCTCCTCCTTGGAAGCTACCTTTGAGACGAGACCTTCTTGTTCAGGGTCCGTTCGAACATCCGAATCTGGTTTCACTCCAGCTGACTGCTTGGAGATTGAACGCTTGATCTTATCGAAGCGAGGATTCTCAGATTCTGTTATCGATACTCTTGTTCAGGCCAGAAAGCCTGTAACTAGAAAGATTTACCACAAAATTTGGAAAAAATATATCTGTTGGTGTGAATCTAAAGGATTCCCTTGGGACAAGGTTAAGATTCCTAGGATTCTATCCTTCCTTCAAGAAGGATTGGAAAAAGGATTATCTGCAAGTTCCCTGAAGGGACAGATTTCTGCCTTGTCTGTGTTACTTCACAAAAAGCTGGCCGCTGTGCCAGATGTTCAAGCCTTTGTTCAGGTTCTGGTTAGAATTAAGCCTGTTTACAAACCTTTGACTCCTCCTTGGAGTCTCAATTTAGTTCTTTCAGTTCTTCAGGGGGTTCCGTTTGAACCCTTGCATTCCGTTGATATTAAGTTATTATCTTGGAAAGTTTTGTTTTTAGTTGCAATTTCTTCTGCTAGAAGAGTTTCAGAATTATCTGCTCTGCAGTGTTCTCCTCCTTATCTGGTGTTCCATGCAGATAAGGTGGTTTTACGTACTAAACCTGGTTTTCTTCCAAAAGTTGTTTCTAACAAAAACATTAACCAGGATATTATCGTACCTTCTCTGTGTCCGAAACCAGTTTCAAAGAAGGAACGTTTGTTGCACAATTTGGATGTTGTTCGCGCTCTAAAATTCTATTTAGATGCTACAAAGGATTTTAGACAAACATCTTCCTTGTTTGTTGTTTATTCTGGTAAAAGGAGAGGTCAAAAAGCAACTTCTACCTCTCTCTCTTTTTGGATTAAAAGCATCATCAGATTGGCTTACGAGACTGCCGGACGGCAGCCTCCCGAAAGAATCACAGCTCATTCCACTAGGGCTGTGGCTTCCACATGGGCCTTCAAGAACGAGGCTTCTGTTGATCAGATATGTAGGGCAGCGACTTGGTCTTCACTGCACACTTTTACCAAATTTTACAAGTTTGATACTTTTGCTTCTTCTGAGGCTATTTTTGGGAGAAAGGTTTTGCAAGCCGTGGTGCCTTCCATTTAGGTGACCTGATTTGCTCCCTCCCTTCATCCGTGTCCTAAAGCTTTGGTATTGGTTCCCACAAGTAAGGATGACGCCGTGGACCGGACACACCTATGTTGGAGAAAACAGAATTTATGTTTACCTGATAAATTACTTTCTCCAACGGTGTGTCCGGTCCACGGCCCGCCCTGGTTTTTTTAATCAGGTCTGATAATTTATTTTCTTTAACTACAGTCACCACGGTACCATATGGTTTCTCCTATGCAAATATTCCTCCTTAACGTCGGTCGAATGACTGGGGTAGGCGGAGCCTAGGAGGGATCATGTGACCAGCTTTGCTGGGCTCTTTGCCATTTCCTGTTGGGGAAGAGAATATCCCACAAGTAAGGATGACGCCGTGGACCGGACACACCGTTGGAGAAAGTAATTTATCAGGTAAACATAAATTCTGTTTTCTTCTAAAGATGTGGTGAGTCCACGGGTTCTTCTTAATTACTTTTGGGAATACCACTCCTCGCCATCAGGAGGAGGCAAAGAGCACCACAGTAAAAACTGTTAAGTATCACTTCCTTACCCATAACCCCCAGTCATTCTCTTTGCCTCTATGTGCATGGAGGAGGTGAATTTTTTGTGTGTAATTAAAATTATATTTTTAAAGAAAATTGAGTCTTCAATCAAGCTACAGGGTATAACCTAGCTGACGTTAGTCTTTGCAGTCGAGCTGTGGTGGTTTTAAAGCCGTGGAGAACTTGCAAAGTGGTGCTTGCTCCATTTCTCTAACTTAGCTGCCCTGACTTTAGATATCTAAGTTAGTTACTTGGCTATCGATGTTATCCTAGTCGCTGTGAGGAGAATGTGTCCTCTCATATTAGGAGCTGTCGTTATGTCAGACAGCATAGCAGGTAAGTGCTTTTATCCTTCCTATGGGAGAGGGGCACTTTAAAATTCCTGTTTAATATAATGTAAGGGACGGATAATTCACTTATGAGATGGGTGTTATTACTATGACATGTTTGCAGGCACAGGCTGAGAAGAGACATGTGAGACTTAAGAGTCTCAAGGCTAATTTTTGATGTGTTTTTTTAGGCTGCACTGTTTTTGGTTAGTTTAACGGTTTTTCTTCAGATTGCGGGCGGTTGTTTAACCACGCCCACCTCCTTGTCCAGACCACGGGAGTGTTTTTGCGCCTTCTGACGTCTGTGATGTCATCGGGCCTGCGCTTTTCTGCTCTGTGTGGATTTCTTCCTGCGTAGTGAGGAGCACTTTAGGAGCGCAAGTGAATACATTGCAGAGTTGATCCGCTTCAAGTAGTGGTAAGGGCACCTCAGTATACTGAGGTGCGGAGGGAGGTTTTTTACCTGAGGTATTGGTTATTAAAAGTTTTTATTAAAGACTTAATTCTTTTTGATTGTTGTTCAATATTAAACGCTAAAGAGTTTGAATAGAGGATAATTACCAGTTATGTTGGATATGAATCCACTCTTTTCTATCCCTGTTTATTGTGTTTAGATGCACAAATTGCAGCTCCAATGAAGTTCTGTTCTTCCTGTGTTAAACAGACATTGCAGGGTAAAGGCAAGTTTTTTAATGTTGAGCCTTATGTCTCTCAGGAGGATGTTGTCCAGGTAATGCCAGGACATTTTCCTATTTCATCCCAATCCTCTATGGCAGCTAACACTGTGTCCTGCGGTTCCTCTGTACAGGTATCCTCAGCGATATCTACAGCCTTAGCCGAGTTTCCCATATTTTCTGGGAAGCGCAAGAGGAAATCTAAAGTTTCAGAGACTAGGGAATCCGTTTCTAATGCTGACCCTCAGGTTCCTTTAAGATCGGAGGATGAGGAAAATTCTCACTCAGAGGGTGAGATTTCAGATTCAGACAGTATATTGCCTTTCTCTGATAGTGAAGGTTCTTTCTTCAGGTTTAAAGGGATAGTATAGTCAAAAATAAACTTTCATGATTCAGATAGAGCATGCACATTTCTAATTTACTCCCATTATCAATTTTTCTTCATTCTCTTGTTATCTTTATTTTAAAAAGATGGAAAGAAAGCTTAGGAGACGGCCCATTATGGTTCAGAACCTGTTTAGCGCTTGCTGATTGGATGGCTACATTTAGACACCAATCAGCAAGCGCTACCCAGGTTCTGAACCAAAAATGGGCCTGCTTCTAAGCTTACATTACAGTTTTTTTTTTTAAATTAAAGATACTGTAAGGTTTAAACAGTATGTCTGATAAACCTTTTGTTTATAAATTATAGTTTCGTAGCTGAGATTTGCTTCTAAGGAAAAATGTTATTAACCTTAGCAATGAACAAAATCAGCAGAGTTAATTAAGTGATGAATGGGTTATCATTTAACATGAAAACGAATTGTGCAGAGACAAGCAATAAATACAAATATATGCCCAGGAATTGAGGCATTAACAGATTTCTACAGGAGGAAACACCTCTTGACGAGATTCAGAACAGAATCAGAGTTCTCAGTTTCGCCAATTCCTATATTGCTGATGCAGTTCTTGAGGTCCTTAGATTGGGAGCTAAGGCTTCTGGTTTTGCTGTTATGGCCAGGCGGGATTTATGGTTGAAGTCTTGGTCAGCTGATGTTTCATCTAAGGCTAAACTGATGGCTCTTCCTTACAAGGGCAAGAACTTATTTGGACCGGGTTTGGCGGAAATTATTTCCGATGTTACAGGCGGAAAAGGGTCTTTTCTGCCCCAGGATAAGAGGAGCAAACCGAAGGGATGCCAGAGGAATTTTCGTTCCTTTCGCAACTTTAGAGGAAAGTCCTCCTCATTTTCGTCTAAACAGGATAATAACAAGCCAGCCTAGAAACCGACTCAGTCCTGGAGTAAGGGTAAGCAGGCCAAGAAGCCTGCTACCAACTCTATGTCTGCATTAAGGGGTTGCCCCCGATCCAGGCCTTGATCTAGTGGGGGGCAGACTTTCTCAGTTCGCTCAGGTCTGGTTAAGGTACGTTCCAGACCCATGGGCGGTGGAAATTGTGTCACAGGGCTACAGGTTAGAATTCAAGGGTTGTCCCCCCAGGGGCAGGTTTCACCTTTCCAGACTATCTGCAGACCAGATAAAGAGAGAGGCGTTCTTGAGGTGTATCGAAGACCTCTCGGCCATGGGGGTGATTGTTCCGGTTCCAAAGTTGGAACAGGGTCTGGGTTTTTACTCAAACCTTTTCGTGGTTTCCAAAAAAGAGGGAACCTTACGCCCGAATCTAGATGTAAAATGTCTCAACAAATTTCTCAAGGTTCCGTCATTCAAGATGGAAGCCGTTCGGACAATTCTTCCTTTGATCCAAGACGGTCAGTATATGGCGACCATAGATTTGAAGGACGCTTACTTACATGTTCTCATCCACAGGGATCATCACAAATTTCTGAGGTTTGCATTTCTGGATCGTCACTTTCAGTTTGTGGCTTTGCCTTTCAGCCTGGCCTCAGCTCCCAGAATATTCTCGAAGGTTCTAGGGGCCCTTCTAGCGGTGGTCCGGTCAAGGGGGATAGCAGTGGCCCCCTATTTGGACGACAATTTAATTCAGGCTCTTTCCTTTCCAAAGGCAGCATCTCACACGGAGATGTTACTGTCCTTCCTCCATTCTCATGGGTGGAAGATAAATGTGGAAAAGAGTTCTCTGGTTCCAGCAACAAGAGTTGTATTCTTAGGAATGATCATAGACTCTGTCCTGATGAAGATATTCCTGACGGAGACCAGAACAGTCAAGCTCCTATCGGCTTGTCTAGTCCTTCAGGAGACACCTCGTCCTTCAGTTGCTCAGTGTATGGAAGTAATTGGACTGATGGTGGCAGCCATGGACATCGTGCCATTTGCTCGTTTTCATCTGAGAGCCTTACAGTTATGCATGCTCAATCAGTGGAATGGAGATTATCTGGATCTTTCTCCATAGATAGTGTTGGATCAGAAGACAAAGGACTCTCTCCATTGGTGGCTTTCTCGGGAGCAACTGTCCCGGGACACTTGCTTTCGGAGACCATCTTGGATGATAGTGACTACAGACGCCAGCCTGGTGGGTTGGGGGGCAGTCTGGAAATTCCTCAAAGCTCAGGGTCTTTGGACTCAGGAGGAGTCCAAACTACCGATCAACATCCTGGAGTTGAGAGCAATTTACAATGCGCGGTTAGCCTGGCCTCAGTTGGCCTCGAACCAGTTCATCAGATTCCAATCAGACAACATAACATCAGTAGCGTACATCAACCATCAGGGGGGAACGCGAAGTTCCCTAGCTATGAGGGAGGTGTCTCGGATCATTCAGTGGGCGGAAGACCACTGTTGTTGTCTGTAAGCCATCCACATTCCGGGAGTAGACAACTGGGAAGCGGATTTTCTAAGCAGGCAGACTTTCCATCCGGGGGAATGGGAACTCCATCCGGAAGTGTTCTCCAAACTGATATGCAGATGGAGGATGCCGGAGCTGGATCTCATGGCGTCCCGCCAAAATGCAAAGCTTCCAATGTACGGTTCCAGATCCAGGGATCCCCAGGCCTTTCTGATAGACGCCCTGGTAGTTCCGTGGGACTTCCATTTGGCTTATCTGTTTCCTCTGTTTGCTCTCCTGTCTCGGGTGATTGCTCGCATAAGACCGGAACAAGCATTGTGATTCTAATTGCTCCGGCTTGGCCTTGTAGAATCTGGTATGCAAACTTAGTGGAGATGTCAACTCTACCTCCGTGGAAGCTTCCCCTGTGGAAGGACCTTATTCTTCAGGGGCCTTTTCTTCATCCAAATCTTGTTTCTCTGAAGCTGACTGCTTGGAGATTGAATGCTTGATTCTATCTAAACTGGGTTTTTCAGAGTCAGTGATTGAGACACTGATCCAGGCTTGTAAGCCGGTCACTAGAAGGATTTACCATAAGATATGCAGGAAATGTCTTTTTTGGTGTGAAGCTAAGGGATATTTTTGGAGTAAGGTTAGGATTCCAAGAATATTGTCCTTTCTTCAGGAGGGTCTGGAGAAAGGTTTGTCTGTTAGGACCCTGAAGGGTCAAATTTCGGCCTTATCAGTCCTTTTACACAAATGTCTGGCAGATGTGCCGGACGTTCAGTCTTTTTGTCAGGCCTTGTTCAGAATTAGATCGGTTTTCAAGGTGATTGCTCCTCCTTGGAGCCTTAATCTTGTTCTTAAAGGGACAGTCTAGTCCAAAATAAACTTTCATGATTCAGATAGGGCATGTCATTTTAAACAATTTTCCAATTTACTTTTATCACCAATTTTGCTTTGTTCTCTTGGTATTCTTAGTTGAAAGCTTAACCTAGGAGGTTCATATGCTAATTTCTTAGACCTTGAAGGCCGCCTCTTAAGAATGCATTTTAACAGGTTTTTCACCACTAGAGGGTGTTAGTTCATGAATTTCATATAGATAACACTGTGCTCATGCACATGAAATTACCTGGGAGCTATCACTGATTGGGTAAACTGCAAGTCTGTCAAAAGAACTTAAAAAAGGGGCAGTTTGCAGAGGCTCAGATACAAAATAATCACAGAGGTAAAAAATATATAAATATAACTGTGTTGGTTATGCAAAACTGGGGAATGGGTAAAAAAGGGATTATCTATCTTTTAAAACAATAACAATTCTGGTGTAGACTGTCCCTTTAAGGTTTTACGACGTCCGTTTGAGCCGATGCATTCCCTTAACATTAAACTTTTGTCTTGGAAATGTTGTTCTTGTTGGCTATGTATTCTGCTTGGAGAGTATCTGAACTCTCTGCTTTACAGTTTGATTCTCCTTATCTAATTTTTCATGCTGATAAGGCTGTTCTTCGTACTAAGTTGGGATTCCTTCCCAAGGTTGTATCTACTAAGAAAATTAATCAGGAAATTTATGTTCCTTCCCTGTGTCCGAAGCCTTCTTCAGACAAGGAGCGCTTGCTGCATAATCTGGATGTGGTTTGCGCTCTTAAGTTTTACTTGGAAGCGAGTAAAGACTTTCGGAAGTCTTCCGCTTTATTTGTTCATTTTTCTGGGAAGTATAGAGGTCAGAGGGCGTCTGCCCCTATTCTAGCTCTTTGGTTGAGGAGTGTGATCCACATTTCCTCTGGGTAACAACCTCCAGAGAGGATTAAGGCTCATTCCACCAGAGCCATAGCCTCTTATTGGGCTTTCAAAAACGAAGCTTCTATGGAACTTTTGTAAATAGTACTATTCCACTAGTTGTGGAAGAAGCCTAACTTCTTACATTGCAGTTTCTGGATATAGTTTTCAGTGCTTTTAAACTGAGTTATTTTCCCCTTGTGTGCATGGTAGAGGTGTATGTTATTCTATTTTTTTTAAATTTCTGTTTAATTTCCATAAATATTATACATAACATGCATGTACACCGCCATGTATATCATAATTATTTTTATACAGTACAACACACACAAAAAAAACTAGCGAAAAGAAGACAAAGAGAAATTGCAGAGCAAAATATATTATACGCTTCAGCCCTTCTCTTGGAAGAAATGAATAATCTACTCATTCTATATTCCTTCTCTTCTTCTGCTAAGACTTAAAGGGACATTGTACACTAGATTTTTATTTGCATAAAGGTTTTGTAGATGATCCATTTATATAGCCCATCCTAGTAGTGTTTTTATAAAAAAAAATATAGTTTTGCTTATTTTTTAAGAACATTGTGCTGATTTTCAGACTCCTAACTAAGCCCCACAGTGACCAATGTATACACGCATTACAGACTCCTGCAGGCTCCTGTTTTTTCATATACAGGGAAGGGGGGAGACGGGGAGTGTCTGCTCTTTTTGTTTACCCAGCCCCTTTCAGTGGGTGTCCCAGACAACCTCATCAAAAGTACTAAACTGGGAGCTTCTTAGTAAGTTTTTAAAAGGTTTTATACTGTATTTTTAGATCCGTATCTGTGCATATTCTTTATTATAGTAGTGTCTATTACATGCAGTTATATGCAAATTGGTGTATGCTGTCCCTTTACGAAAAAAAAAAAAATATTTAAAAAAAAAATATATATATAAAGATTATACAACTGCACTTCCATGTTGTGTAAAATGGTTCTTCCAGCAGGACTACATAATTTTATTTCATGTGAGTGGCAAGAGTCCATGAGCTAGTGACATATGGGATATCTTTTCCTACCAGGAGGGGGCAAAGTTTCCCAAACCTCAAAATGCCTAAAAATACACCTACCACCTCAATCATACCTTAGTTTTACAAACTTTGCCTTCATTGGAAGATTGTGAAGCAAGATGTGCTTGATTTCTTTTGTGAAAGGCGCTTCTAAGCATTTTGAAGCCCAATTACTCTCAAAGTACAGTGTTTGTCTGAGGGATGTGAATGGAGTATTGCCTCATGGACTTCCACATCTTGGGTATTATATCCCATATGTCACTAGCTCATGGACTCTTACCATTTACATGAAAGAAAACATAATTTATGTAAGAACTTACCTGATAAATTAATTTCTTTAATAGTGGCAAAAGTCCATGAGACCCACCCTTTTTTTGTGGTTATGATTTTTTTGTATAAAGCACATTATTTTTTCCAGTTCCTCACTTCTTGGCTAAATGTTAAACTAAGGTATGAGTGAGATGGGAGGTGTATTTATAGGCATTTTGAGGTTTGGGAAACTTTGCCCCATCCTGGTAGGAATGTATATCCCATATGTCACTAGCTCATGGACTCTTGCCACTCACATGAAATAAAATTATGTAGTCCTGCTGGAAGAACCATTTTACACAACATGGAAGTGCAGTTGTATAATCTTTATATATATTTATCAGGTAAGTTCTTACATAAATTATGTTCTTAAACCGTGTTAAAATTTGTTTTTTTTCATATAGGTGGCGAGAGTCTATGACCTGTTACGCATTGGATATACATTCCTACCAGGAGGAGGCAAAGTTTTCCAAACTCCAAAAGGCCATAAAACCCTTCCCACCTTACTCATACCTTAAAGACAACATGATGTCTATAACAAAAATATACTGACATAAATGAAGACCTGTATTTCTCTTGCAAGGTGTATCCAGTCCACAGATTCATCCTTTACTTGTGGGATATTCTCATTCCCTACAGGAAGTGGCAAAGAGAGCACACAGCAAAGCTGTCCATATAGCTCCCCCTCTAGCTCCACCCCCCAGTCATTCTCTTTTCCGGCTCTAAGCACTAGGGTCTCTCTACGGGAGGGTAAAGTGAATGTGGTGTTAGAATTCTCTACGTCTGACTGCTTGGAGATTGAACGCTTAATTCTATCAAAGCGGGGGTTCTCTGAGTCAGTTATAGATACTCTGATTCAGGCTAGAAAGCCTGTCACCAGGAAAATCTACCATAAGATATGGCGGAAATATCTTTGTTGGGGTGAATCCAAGGGTTACTCATGGAGTAAGATTAGGATTCCCAGGATATTGTCCTTTCTCCAAGAAGGATTGGAGAAAGGATTGTCAGCTAGTTCCTTAAAAGGACAAATATCTGCTTTGTCTATCCTGTTACACAAGCGTCTGGCAGAGGTACCAGACGTTCAAGCGTTTGCTCAGGCTTTAGTCAGAATCAAGCCTGTCTATAAACCTGTGGCTCCGCCATGGAGTTTGAATCTAGTTCTTTCAGTTCTTCAAGGGGTTCCGTTTGAACCTTTACATTCCATAGACATTAAGTTGTTATCTTGGAAAGTTTTGTTTTTGATAGCTATCTCTTCTGCTAGAAGAGTTTCAGAATTATCTGCCTTACAGTGTGATTCACCTTACCTGGTGTTCCACGCAGTTAAGGTAGTTTTGCGTACCAAGCCTGGTTTTCTTCCTAAAGTTGTTTCTAACAAGAATATTAACCAGGAAATAGTTGTTCCTTCTCTGTGTCCTAATCCATCTTCGAAGAAGGAACGTCTATTACACAATCTTGATGTAGTTCGTGCTTTAAAGTTCTATTTACAAGCAACTAAGGATTTCAGACAAACATCTTCTTTGTTTCTATTCTGGTAAGAGGAGAGGTCAGAAAGCGACTGCTACCTCTCTTTCCTTTTGGCTGAAAAGCATCATCCATTTGGCCTATGAGACTGCTGGCCAGCAGCCTCCTGAAAGAATTACTGCTCATTCTACCAGAGCAGTGGCTTCCACATGGGCTTTCAAAAATGAGGCTTCTGTTGAACAGATTTGTAAGGCAGCGACTTGGTCTTCACTGCATACTTTTGCCAAATTTTACAAATTCGATACTTTTGCTAATTCAGAGGCTATTTTTGGGAGAAAGGTTTTGCAAGCAGTGGTGCCTTCCGTTTAAGGTACCTGTCTTGTTCCCTCCCTTCATCCGTGTCCTAAAGCTTTGGTATTGGTATCACACAAGTAAAGGATGAATCCGTGGACTGGATACACCTTGCAAGAGAAAACAGAATTTATGCTTACCTGATAAATTACTTTCTCTTGCGGTGTATCCAGTTCACGGCCCGCCCTGGCATTTAAGTCAGGTAAAAATTTTTTTGTTAAAACTACAGTCACCACTGCACCCTATGGTTTCTCCTTTTTCTTCCTAACCTTTGGTCGAATGACTGGGGGGTGGAGCTAGAGGGGGAGCTATATGGACAGCTCTGCTGTGTGCTCTCTTTGCCACTTCCTGTATGGAATGAGAATATCCCACAAGTAAAGGATGAATCCGTGGACTGGATACACCGCAAGAGAAAGTCATTTATCAGGTAGTCATTACTTTTGGGAATTCAGAACATGGCCACCAGGAGGAGGCAAAGACACCCCAGCCAAAGCCTTAAATAGCTCCCCCACTTCCCTCATCCTCCAGTCATTCTTTGCCTTTCGTCATAGGAGGTTGGCAGAGAAGTGTCGGAAGATTAAAGATAGTCTCTTATGGAGGGTAGTACTCTTCGAAATGGGACTGGAGTTTTAAGTAATCCTGTCAGCCTCTCAGTGAGAGCATGGATGAATGTTAGTGTCTTTCTGTGAAACAATCCCGACTCATGTTAACAGCTCCTTTGCTGCCTGCTTTCTTCACTCAAGTCCATGTCAGAAGCGAGGCTACTATCGGTCACACTTGAAGGACCATATTCCTGTTCCACGGCATTTATTCTGGTAAGATTGTTTCATTTTACTCTCATGTGTGTAATGTAAACGAAGAAGTCAGTGTCTCAGTGGGACTCTTATCTTTATGGAATCAAGGGTTAATATCTCCTGATGGGGGTTATTGAACAGGGGGGACTTTAATCATATTTGTTATGTGATTCAGTTTGCTAATGTGTAGTGACGCTTGGGCTCGTGGCTATATCGGATCATAACGGCCTTTTTTATCAGGCTGCGCGGCTCTTGTGGCCTTGGCGCACTTTTCTCTGACCTGCACAGTGTACCTTGTGACTAGGCGTTGTCACGTTCTGCTCTCCATTTCCGTATTCCTGACCGCGTGGCGACGGAGAGAGACTGTTTCGCTAGTTTTCTTGGTCACAGGAGGTGGTGAGTGTCCCAGCCATTGGGGGTGTAAAGTGCCATTCCCCCCCCCCCCCCCTACATAATTTCTATCCAAGTTATGTTAGTGTGCCCATTCTTCTTAGGCGTTCACCTGCGGGTGCTGCCCTCTTTTTCTTTGATCCGGTTAGGATGTATTTTATTTCTTTTTGAGAAGCTCATGTCTCATAATTTTTCCGTTGGGAAACATTTCTTCTCTGGAATTTGATACTAGCGATTTTGTTGACGCTTGGGCACTTCCGTGGAAGTTGCATGTTAAGGTGTTAGTACATTGTTATGTCTATACAGGTGGCCCTCGGTTTACGACGGTTCAATTTGCGCCGTTGACTGCTATTGAAAGCATTAGCACATGCATACATTAAAATGGCCAGTAGGTGGAGCTGTCCGCTTGTGTTGCAGCAAACACATACAAAGAAAAGCAAGCCAGACATGATCAATGGATCAGCTTTCAACGGAACAAGATCTAGAAGCCACTTCCCTTAGCTGCAGACTCAATGCAGAGAACTGTTTGCAGAAAAAGGCAAGTAAAAAACGTTTTTGTTCATTAAACTTAGTTTGATGATGATACAGTCTGTTGTGTGATTAAACACAGGCAGGCTGAAATCAGTGTATAACCAGACCTGAGCAATGGAGCCGTTTTTAAAGGAACAAGATCTAGCAGCCACTTCCCTTAGCTGCAGAAAAATGCAAGTAAAAAAACGTTTTTCTTCATTAAATTTAGTTTGATGATGATACAGTCTGTTGTGTGATTATTTTGTTTTTGTTCATTAAACTTAGATTGATGATAATACTGTCTGTGTTTGTGTGATAATTTTAATCGGTGCGGTTTAGCAAATGTTTTTGTTCATTAAACTTAGTTTGATGATGATACAATCTATATTATTAGGTTTATAATGCTGGTTAGCATTTAAAGTCTTCATTTCAAAGCTTTAAAAATAATGTATTAGGTGTTACTTATGTCAATTTTGAGATGGGCCTGGAACCTAACTCCCTCACTTCCCATTGACTTACATTA
The DNA here is from genome assembly GCF_027579735.1 of Bombina bombina. NCBI lineage: Eukaryota > Metazoa > Chordata > Amphibia > Anura > Bombinatoridae > Bombina > Bombina bombina. The sequence goes on along the minus strand of NC_069503.1, from coordinate 877,269,614 downwards.
TAAACTGGGTTTCAATTTACAACGGTTTCGATTTACAACCATTCCTTCTGGAACCTAACCCCGGCGTAAACTGAGGGCTACCTGTAGTTCCTTTTGTTGATTCCTATTGGTGTTTCGATTTTTCGGTGGTCTGGGTCAGTTCCGAGTGCCCTATGTAGCAGGCTGGTCCTGGTCGGGCACTAATTTCTGTTCCTTAAAGTCTATATCATCCACGTGGTGCTGGTATAACTGGCTGTCCTGGTTGGGTGGTGAGTTGCTCACTCGGATGAGGAGTTCGTTATACTCTGGTTTCTCTTCAGATCGATTAAAGCTTTCGCCTTTACTAAGGTTTCTGTGGAGAGGATCATCCATAAATTTTCAAAACTTTTTTGAGGCTTTGCTCCTTGCAGGGCTAAAACATGGTAGAGGAGGCCTTTCATTCCTAGATGTCAGGCTGGTTCTCGTTTCTTCTTTTGGGTGGGGCATCTGAGAGATTGTACTCAATCCTTATTGTCCTGTGCCTGATTGTTGGCGGGTTCCAGAAGTTGATCCTGCTAAAGATTACTCTGTGGGTTCCGGAGGTCCTTTGGCCTCGGAGCTAGGGTTTTCTATTCCCTATGGGACTGGAGATTTAGATTACTCCTTGGACATCTGGGGTACCAGGTTGGGGTGATTTTTATCTCCTCTATGGTATTCTTATTGAATGTATTTTATGAGGCCTTGATGACGGTAACTCTTCCTTATGGGGTTGAGGTGTCTTAGGCTTCTTTTTTCCCCTTCTCTGGGCTGGTTTGGGGGTCATCTGTTCGGGAAGTTCAGGCATTTACGGCCTTTTTCATCCCCCTACTATTTCTCATCTGCTCCCATGTTTTGGGACTCTGGAGAATGTGTTTGTCTCCTTTTTTTTTCCTGGAGCTGCCCTTACTTAAGATGTGTCGGTTTTATCTGTCGCTCAAAAGTAATTGTGAGGCTCGTTCATCATTTTCCTTGAGCTGTGGGGGTTTCCGGGAGGTTGATCCGGAAGGGATTGTTTGGAGACTATTTTATCTTCTCAAACTGGATATCTAGTTTTGAGCTCTAACTCTGGGTGTTGTCCCTCGAGCCTTTAGGAGATGTGCTCTCAGTCTCTGGGATGCTTTGTGAACGTCCAGTGTCCAAGGACCTTTGGATGTGGCTGTTGTTGCATCTCCTTGGGTATAGGTTCTCTGTATGAGGTATCCCTATGGTTCCTCAAGGGTTACTACCTTGTAGCCGGCTCTGGTTTCCCGGACATGTCTTGTCTTGGATATCTCACTGAATCTCTTAGATGGGTTTTGGGCAGTATAGTCCTTCCGGTTCTGAGACTTCCACTTGCCCTTTCCGGGGCTTTTCTCTTATCGGAGACTTGGAAACAGCCGGATGGGCAGTTTAGCTGCCTAGCAAGCGGGAGATTGCAGTCACAATCTTTTGCAGCTATTTGCACAATAAATGTGTGCTTGATGGCTGTTTGTCTTTCTTCTGGGACGGCTGTTGCAGCCGGATGGCTCATCTACAATCAGTATTGCCTTTGCCATCTGTCTGCTGCTGCACACTCCATGCCTGTGGACGGGTTAGCGGTTATATTTGGCTTTCTTCTCCCCCTAGGGAGATTGGGGCATACCACAGTATCCACCTAGTTCCCCGGAGGTCTTCCTTTATTCAGTGGGTTCCCACCTACCTTGCGTACAGGATGTTATGAAGGGTTGGTTTCTGGTATCGTGCCATCACTGTTGTTTTAGTGTAGTCCCTATTTCTTTCATGTAATTAACAAGAGTCCATGAGCTAGTGACGTATGGGATATACATTCCTACCAGGAGGGGCAAAGTTTCCCAAACCTTAAAATGCCTATAAATACACCCCTCACCACACCCACAAATCAGTTTTACAAACTTTGCCTCCAAGGGAGGTGGTGAAGTAAGTTTGTGCTAGATTCTACGTTGATATGCGCTCCGCAGCAAGTTGGAGCCCGGTTTTCCTCTCAGCGTGCAGTGAATGTCAGAGGGATGTGAGGAGAGTATTGCCTATTGAATGCAGTGATCTCCTTCTACGGGGTCTATTTCATAAGGTTCTCTGTTATCGGTCGTAGAGATTCATCTCTTACCTCCCTTTTCAGATCGACGATATACTCTTATATTTACCATTTCCTCTACTGATTCTCGTTTCAGTACTGGTTTGGCTTTCTACAAACATGTAGATGAGTGTCCTGGGGTAAGTAAGTCTTATTTTCTGTGACACTCTAAGCTATGGTTGGGCACTTTATTTATAAAGTTCTAAATATATGTATTCAAACATTTATTTGCCTTGACTCAGAATGTTCAACTTTCCTTATTTCCAGACAGTCAGTTTCATATTTGGGATTATGCTTTAAATTATCATATTTTTTCTTACCTCAAAAATTTGACTTTTTTCCCTGTGGGCTGTTAGGCTCGCGGGGGCTGAAAATGCTTCATTTTATTGTGTCATTCTTGGCGCGGACTTTTTTGGCGCAAAAATTCTTTTCCGTTTCCGGCGTCATACGTGTCGCCGGAAGTTGCGTCATTTTTGACGTTATTTTGCGCCAAAAATGTCGGCGTTCCGGATGTGGCGTCATTTTTGGCGCCAAAAGCATTTAGGCGCCAAATAATGTGGGCGTCTTATTTGGCGCCAAAAAATATGGGCGTCGCTTTTGTCTCCACATTATTTCAGTCTCATTTTTCATTTGCTTCTGGTTGCTAGAAGCTTGATGTTTGGCATTTTTTTCCCATTCCTGAAACTGTCTTATAAGGAATTTGATCTATTTTGCTTTATATGTTGTTTTTTCTCTTACATATTGCAAGATGTCTCACGTTGCATCTGAGCCAGAAGATACTACAGGAAAACCACTGCCTGCTGGATCTACCAAAGCTAAGTGTATCAGCTGTAAACTTTTGGTAGCTATTCCTCCAGCTGTTGTTTGTAATAATTGTCATGACAAACTTGTTAAAGCAGATAATATTTCCTTTAGTGATGTACCATTGCCTGTTGCAGTTCCCTCAACATCTAAGGTGCAGAATGTTCCTGATAACATAAGAGATTTTGTTTCTGAATCCATAAAGAAGGCTTTGTCTGTTATTTCTCCTTCTAGTAAACGTAAAAAGTCTTTTAAATCTTCTCTCTCTACAGATGAATTTTTAAATGAACACCATCATTCTGATTCTTTGGACTCTTCTGGTTCAGAGGATTCTGTCTCAGAGATTGATGCTGATAAATTTTCATATTTATTTAAGATGGAATTTATTCGCTCTTTACTTAAAGAAGTACTAATTGCTTTAGAAATAGAGGATTCTAGTCCTCTTGATACTAATTCTATACGTTTGGATAAGGTTTTTAAAGCTCCTGCGGTTATTCCAGAAGTCTTTCCTGTTCCTAATGCTATTTCTGCAGTAATTGCTAAGGAATGGGATAAATTGGGTAATTCATTTACTCCTTCTAAACGTTTTAAGCAATTATATCCTGTTCCGCCTGACAGGTTAGAATTTTGGGACAAAATCCCTAAAGTTGATGGGGCTATTTCTACCCTTGCTAAACGTACTACCATTCCTACGTCAGATGGTACCTCGTTTAAAGATCCTTTAGATAGAAAAATTGAATCTTTTCTAAGAAAAGCTTATCTATGTTCAGGTAATCTTCTTAGACCTGCTATATCATTGGCTGATGTTGCTGCAGCTTCAACTTTTTGGTTGGAAACTCTAGCGCAACAAGTAACAAATCGTGATTCTCATGATATTATTATTCTTCTCCAGCATGCTAATAATTTCATCTGTGATGCCATTTTTGATATTATTAGAGTTGATGTTAGATTTATGTCTCTGGCTATCTTAGCCAGAAGAGCTTTATGGCTTAAGACTTGGAATGCTGATATGGCTTCTAAATCAACTCTACTTTCCATTTCTTTCCAGGGAAACAAATTATTTGGTTCTCAGTTGGATTCTATTATTTCAACTGTTACTGGTGGGAAAGGAACTTTTTTACCACAGGATAAAAAGTCTAAAGGTAAAAACAGGGCTAACAATCGTTTTCGTTCCTTTCGTTTCAACAAAGAACAAAAGCCTGATCCTTCGTCCTCAGGAGCAGTTTCAGTTTGGAAACCATCTCCAGTCTGGAATAAATCCAAGCCTGCTAGAAAGGCAAAGCCTGCTTCTAAGTTCACATGAAGGTACGGCCCTCATTCCAGTTCAGCTGGTAGGGGGCAGGTTACGTTTTTTCAAAGAAATTTGGATCAATTCTGTTCACAATCTTTGGATTCAGAACATTGTTTCAGAAGGGTACAGAATTGGTTTCAAGATGAGACCTCCTGCAAAGAGATTTTTTCTTTCCCATGTCCCAGTAAATCCAGTGAAAGCTCAAGCATTTCTGAATTGTGTTTCAGATCTAGAGTTGGCTGGAGTAATTATGCCAGTTCCAGTTCCGGAACAGGGGATGGGGTTTTATTCAAATCTCTTCATTGTACCAAAGAAGGAGAATTCCTTCAGACCAGTTCTGGATCTAAAATTATTGAATCGTTATGTAAGGATACCAACGTTCAAGATGGTAACTGTAAGGACTATATTGCCTTTTGTTCAGCAAGGGAATTATATGTCCACAATAGATTTACAGGATGCATATCTGCATATTCCAATTCATCCAGATCATTATCAGTTCCTGAGATTCTCTTTTCTAGACAAGCATTACCAATTTGTGGCTCTACCGTTTGGCCTTGCTACAGCTCCAAGAATTTTCACAAAGATTCTCGGTGCCCTTCTGTCTGTAATCAGAGAACAGGGTATTGTGGTATTTCCTTATTTGGACGATATCTTGGTACTTGCTCCGTCTTTACATTTAGCAGAGTCTCATACGAATCGACTTGTGTTGTTTCTTCAAGATCATGGTTGGAGGATCAATTTACCAAAAAGTTCTTTGATTCCTCAAACAAGGGTAACCTTTCTGGGTTTCCAGATAGATTCAGTGTCCATGACTTTGTCTTTAACAGACAAGAGACGTCTAAAATTGATTACAGCCTGTCGAAACCTTCAGTCTCAATCATTCCCTTCGGTAGCCTTATGCATGGAAATTCTAGGTCTTATGACTGCTGCATCGGACGCGATCCCCTTTGCTCGTTTTCACATGCGACCTCTTCAGCTCTGTATGCTGAACCAATGGTGCAGGGATTACACGAAGATATATCAATTAATATCTTTAAAACCGATTGTTCGGCACTCTCTAACGTGGTGGACAGATCACCATCGTTTAATTCAGGGGGCTTCTTTTGTTCTTCCGACCTGGACTGTAATTTCAACAGATGCAAGTCTCACAGGTTGGGGAGCTGTGTGGGGATCTCTGACGGCACAAGGAGTTTGGGAATCTCAGGAGGTGAGATTACCGATCAATATCTTGGAACTCCGTGCAGTTTTCAGAGCTCTTCAGTTTTGGCCTCTTCTGAAGAGAGAATCGTTCATTTGTTTTCAGACAGACAATGTCACAACTGTGGCATACATCAATCATCAAGGAGGGACTCACAGTCCTCTGGCTATGAAAGAAGTATCTCGAATTTTGGTTTGGGCGGAATCCAGCTCCTGTCTAATCTCTGCGGTTCATATCCCAGGTGTAGACAATTGGGAAGCGGATTATCTCAGTCGCCAAACGTTGCATCCGGGCGAATGGTCTCTTCACCCAGAGGTATTTCTTCAGATTGTTCAATTGTGGGGGCTTCCAGAGATAGATCTGATGGCCTCTCATCTAAACAAGAAACTTCCCAGGTATCTGTCCAGATCCCGGGATCCTCAGGCGGAGGCAGTGGATGCATTATCACTTCCTTGGAAGTATCATCCTGCCTATATCTTTCCGCCTCTAGTTCTTCTTCCAAGAGTAATCTCCAAGATTCTGAGGGAATGCTCGTTTGTTCTGCTAATAGCTCCGGCATGGCCTCACAGGTTTTGGTATGCGGATCTTGTCCGGATGGCATCTTGCCAGCCATGGACTCTTCCGTTAAGACCAGACCTTCTGTCACAAGGTCCTTTTTTCCATCCGGATCTGAAATCCTTAAATTTAAAGGTATGGAGATTGAACGCTTGATTCTTGGTCATAGAGGTTTCTCTGACTCCGTGATTAATACTATGTTACAGGCTCGTAAATCTGTATCTCGAGAGATATATTATAGAGTCTGGAAGACTTATATTTCTTGGTGTCTTTCTCATCATTTTTCTTGGCATTCTTTTAGAATACCGAGAATTTTACAGTTTCTTCAGGATGGTTTAGATAAGGGTTTGTCCGCAAGTTCTTTGAAAGGACAAATCTCCGCTCTTTCTGTTCTTTTTCACAGAAAGATTGCTATTCTTCCTGATATTCATTGTTTTGTACAAGCTTTGGTTCGTATAAAACCTGTCATTAAGTCAATTTCTCCTCCTTGGAGTTTGAATTTGGTTCTGGGAGCTCTTCAAGCTCCTCCGTTTGAACCTATGCATTCATTGGACATTAAATTACTTTCTTGGAAAGTTTTGTTCCTTTTGGCCATCTCTTCTGCTAGAAGAGTTTCTGAATTATCTGCTCTTTCGTGTGAGTCTCCTTTTCTGATTTTTCATCAGGATAAGGCGGTGTTGCGAACTTCTTTTGAATTTTTACCTAAAGTTGTGAATTCCAACATTAGTAGAGAAATTGTGGTTCCTTCATTATGTCCTAATCCTAAGAATTCTAAGGAGAAATCATTGCATTCTTTGGATGTTGTTAGAGCTTTGAAATATTATGTTGAAGCTACGAAATCTTTCCGTAAGACTTCTAGTCTATTTGTTATCTTTTCCGGTTCTAGGAAAGGCCAGAAAGCTTCTGCCATTTCTTTGGCATCTTGGTTGAAATCTTTAATTCATCTTGCCTATGTTGAGTCGGGTAAAATTCCGCCTCAAAGAATTACAGCTCATTCTACTAGGTCAGTATCTACTTCCTGGGCGTTTAGGAATGAAGCTTCGGTTGACCAGATCTGCAAAGCAGCAACTTGGTCCTCTTTGCATACTTTTACTAAATTCTACCATTTTGATGTATTTTCTTCTTCTGAAGCAGTTTTTGGTAGAAAAGTTCTTCAGGCAGCGGTTTCAGTTTGAATCTTCTGCTTATGTTTTTTGTTAAACTTTATTTTGGGTGTGGATTATTTTCAGCAGGAATTGGCTGTCTTTATTTTATCCCTCCCTCTCTAGTGACTCTTGTGTGGAAAGATCCACATCTTGGGTAGTCATTATCCCATACGTCACTAGCTCATGGACTCTTGTTAATTACATGAAAGAAAACATAATTTATGTAAGAACTTACCTGATAAATTCATTTCTTTCATATTAACAAGAGTCCATGAGGCCCACCCTTTTTTGTGGTGGTTGTGATTTTTTTGTATAAAGCACAATTATTCCAATTCCTTATTTTATATGCTTCGCACTTTTTTTCTTATCACCCCACTTCTTGGCTATTCGTTAAACTGATTTGTGGGTGTGGTGAGGGGTGTATTTATAGGCATTTTAAGGTTTGGGAAACTTTGCCCCTCCTGGTAGGAATGTATATCCCATACGTCACTAGCTCATGGACTCTTGTTAATATGAAAGAAATGAATTTATCAGGTAAGTTCTTACATAAATTATGTTTTTGCCTGGGAGTGTCCCCTTTTGTAGGGTAAGGATCTGTGTTGGGGTCCTCGAACCTGAGCTCGTATTATGTTCTTTCATAGCTTAGTTGGTTAGTATACCAGTCTTGTTAGCAAATGGTGGAGTTTGCTCTATCCATTGGTACCGTTCAATTTAGCTCCCCTCCATTTTCCTTACTAAGGATCTGGGTGGTCCGGGGAATGTTTTTTTTTCTTGCTTTCGGACTTTGTCAGTCGCTTTGGTGCTGAGTCCGTTGCCTCGGTGAGGGGGTCAGAGGTTTGTCTGCTTGGTTGAGCCTTGACCGCGTATCTTACTTGGATCTTGTGATCCCTCCTTAACTGGGAGGTTTCACAGTGTTTCCTTCCTCAGCAGGGGACTTTCTCTGCTGGTTTTGGATGCTCTCCTACTTCCTTGTTTTTTCTTGGGAAGGAGTGGGTCTCTGCACTCCTTTGGAATTTTTCCTTTGTGGGAGTCCTGGTGCAGTTCCTAGCTTGGTTGGCTAGTGTTAACGGCTGGAGTCTGCTAGACTTCTGTTGTAGAGGGAGCTGTAGTTGTCATCTGGAGCATGATAAGATTTATGGTGCTTTTTTTAGGCGGTTCCCGGGGGTGGTTTTTATCCCTCTGTCGCTCTTTCATACGGCGGATGCACGCTGTGTGAGAGATGGGGTCTACCTTGTCTTTCTAGGTTTCCAGGGTTGGGACGTTACATGGTCCCTTAGACTTCCGTTCAGATAAGGGTAGGGTTTGTTTTTTTTCCTCCCTTCTCTTTGTTCGGTCGTTGGAGTTCGTTTTCTATGTGTTTTTGTACTATTGCAACTTTGGTTTGCGCTTGGAATTCGGCTAGGGTTCTTTTTACTCTAGCTTGTTGGTCTTTAGATCTCTGTTGAGTTCTTCTTTATCAGGGGGTATGTGGAGGTCCCCTTCCTTCGGGTCAGGGGTAAGTTCAAGTGGGGCTTGTCTCCTCCAAGGCTTTGTGCTCGGTGGAATCTACTGATTCTGAGCGGTCTCTATCTAGGGCCTTGCTGGTTTTACATGATGGGCAGTTACCTGGTCCTTTCAGGTTTTATCCTTCTGTTTCTGATGAAGCAGTTGTTTTTTGTCAGGTGTTTGTGTAATTTCAGGCTGTGGTGCCCTCCGAATGGGCCGCCTCGTCTACCCGCCCCTTTTTTTTGCTTTTTGTGTCCTCTATAGCTTTGGTATTGTTTTCCCAAAAATAATGAATGCAGCTGTGGACTCTCCCCGTTTAAGACCCGTTTAAGAAGAAAAACTTAAATTATGCTTACCTGATAATTTTCTTTTCTTCTGACGGGGAGAGTCCACAGCTCCCCGCCCATGTTTTTATATGGGGCGGCCATTTATTTTATTCTTGTGGCACCTTTTTCACCCTGATATTTCTTCTACTATTCCTTGTTCCCTTGGAAGAATGACTGGGGGATGAGGGAAGTGGTTGGAGGTATTTAAGCCTTTGGCTGAGGTGTCTTTGCCTCCTCCTGGTGGCCAGGTTCTGAATTCCCAAAAGTAATGATTGCAGCTGTGGACTCTACTCTCCCCGTCAGAAGAAAAGGAAATTATCAGGTAAGCATAATTTAAGTTTTTACACCCAATGGATTCCTGACAGATGTTTCAGCGGGTATATTCCCATCTTAAGCAGACTAGCTGCATTTCCTCTAGCTGGAACTGAGCTGTAATTACAAGATGTACCATAATAGCTCAGTCTGGTGCACTCCTCCGCTTCAGAGAATTACAGCTCACTCTACTAGATGTCCCCACCCATTTGGCGTTAGTTTTTTAGTTTAAAGCACATCTTTTTTCCTGCTCCTCATTATTGGCTTTTACTCCTTTTAAACACCTCATCAATTGGCTATTCATAAATTGGAGGTATGTGTGTTGTGGTGGTGGTGGGGGGTTTATAGGGTTTTGAGGTTTGGGCAACTTTGCCTCCTCTTGGTAGGAATGTAATATCCCATACTTAACAGATTGTGGACTTTCACCACCATGATAGGAATTAATTTAACAGGTAAGATATAAATTATGTTTCTTCATTACCAGATGGAAGAGTCTTTCCAAACCCCAGATGACCAGGCTAATCTGGACTCAAAAATTTGATAGATAAGTGCCTCAGTCTGGCCTCAGAAGGCTGGGTATTTTATTTAACCTTACATTTACTTGGTTTGTATTTTTTTTTTTTTTTGCATCCCTGAGCCCAGAATGACTACAGTGCAGGAACAAAAATGGTATTTGTGATAATCAACTGCTTTACATGATAAGTAACTTTGAACTAGATGCATTAGACACAATACAGATTATGGTCTCCATTTGTGATGCTTCAAATGCAGCTTCACAGCCCTTGTGGTGGAGGCTCACTTAAATGCTGCTGCTTCTTAAGCTCAGCACCTCCTAGGTTTTGCGAGAACAGGGGGAAGGACTTCACAAGCACTTGCTTGTGCAGTGTTAAATGCAGTTGACAGATGCCTTTCTATCGCTGCACGCAGACAGATACAATTTTTAAAAATGGGCTCTTATGTGGCTAAAAACTGATCATTTTTTAATCATTCTTAATCTAAATGGGATACTTTGTATGTAGATCATGATATTGACACTGTTATGAAATGCAAAAAATATGCTTCTACGTTTAAGTCTAGTATGCCAGTTCATGTTCCTCAGAATTGCTTTAGAAATAAATCCAATATTCTATATGGAATACATGGATGAACATTTTTATGAAATATGGCACTTACCATCCACATAGTCAAAAGGGCAAGGTGGCTAATGCATCCATTGCTGTAGTAATTACTGCAGAATTGGAGCAAGAGATTTTTAGGCTAATATATTTTCCTTTCCTTGTTGTTAAAAACAATATCTAGATTGGTGGCTTTAGTGTTACAGATATACTTTCCCTTATATACCAGTTTTAATATTTTAGCAAATTTGACTAGGGTACAACTTGCAAGGTCAGGCTGTATAAGGAAGATAGTCTGCGGTGATCAAAGTAGAATTGATGAAGACACTCATGGACAGCAAGATTTCAGCCCATTGTTTTCTTGGGCTCAAAAATATGTGAAGAACTTAACAGCAGTTCATCTTCCTGCAGATCTGCACTATGAATGTTTAAAGGCAGTCAGTTTGTGTTTTAGTTTAATTTTAATTCATGTTGAGCTTTCTGTAAACTCTCTTTCTCTCAGAAAAAAAAGCTAACTATAACGACAAGAGAGATGAGTAGCATTTATTTGCAGTGCAGAGATACATTAAACTTGCAAAATTGATTAATATTAATAACTTTTTGGGTCTTGATAATTATTTAGCACTTTAGTCTTGTTTCGTGGAGAGTTTGTAGGTATTTGAGTTAACTTTTGTATGTTAGCCCACTTTATTCTACCCAGAAATTGAGTGTGATGGGAATTATTTACAGGGTGGAAAACCGAAACCTATGACAATGCTAGAATAGTCTTAAACATAAACATAAGTTGGGCAAAATACTGAGATACTGAATTGATGTTTGGGCACATTTTGGAATATAACCATGAAAAAAATCAGCTAGAACCATGCTTTTTGACATTCAATTTTTACCCATTTAAATGTCACTTTAACGCTCTATTTGTATCTTTTACATAATATTTTGACAAATGTATTCTTTGGTTGTAATATATATATTTCTGCTGTTTTCAGGTATCCGCAAAAATGAAGCAGTTTAAGGATGAGTTGCTGGCATCTTGTTTGACTTTCGTCTTGTCTTTACCTCATGATATTGTCATGCTGGATATGAAAGCCTATGTTCCAGCATTGCAGGTAGGCAAAGAAGTTAACACATTTTCTATTTAAACTACTGTTAACTAATGTTAAATATTATTTAGTATTAAATGTTCACACTTTGATCAGAAATGAATCCAAAAACTTTAATTTCTATCATCAGATGGGGAGAAGTTCACTAGTCATGACAACTAGGAGTAGGCAAAATATGCACAAACACACCAGAGCTTTAAATCCCTCACACTTCCCGTGATCTTCCATCATTTTCCTTTGCTTTCTTGATGGCAGGATCCCTGAGTATTGCAAATTATTTCCTTGGGGTATTAAGTAAGCTTTTGTTCAAGGCCTTCTTGAGGTGGATGCTTTCAGTTTCTTTAGAGCCTTGAAATCCTTTAAAGGCCAATGCTTTTTTTGGCTTGTGTGAGAGATCTGGAATTAATAGGAGTGATTGCTCCTGTTCCAACTTCAGAATTCAATCAGGGGTTTTATTCTCTTTATAGTACCAAAGAAAGAGGGTACTTTTCTGAAAGTTGCTACTTTCAAGATGAAGACAATTTGCACTTTGCAAATCACTTTTCACAGGGATCGTGTCAAGTTCCTTAGATTTGCTTTTCTAGAGAAGCATTATCAGTTTGCGGCCCTCCCTTTCGATCTGAATACAGCTACCATCCATAGTGTTTACAAAAGTATTGGGAGCTCTTGTATCTGTAGTTCTAGCTCAAGGAATTTCTGTAATTCCTTACTTGGATGACATTCTGGTTACGGCTTCCTCTTTTCATCTGGCACTTAGATGGCACTTCAGTTGCTTCAGAGCCATGGTTAGAAAATAAATCTTCCAAAAAGCTCATAAACTCCTCCGACCAGTGTGTCTTTTCAGGGGTTCATACAAGGTTCCATGACTATGAATTTGTCTTTGACAGATCAGTGAAGACTGAAACAGATTAGTAAAGAGGTACAGAAAAGAAGCATCATTTAGCACACTTGTACTTGAGTAAAGGTTAATAACAATATTGTGGTTTGGGTATAAGGGCTGAAAATAAGTAAAATATAACTTTTTTTTTTTTTTAAAAGAAAAAATTGTTTATTTCTGTTTAAAACATACATGTATCAAAAGAAATGCGATAATCAATTGCAAAATAAAGAATAAAGGCATTGTTCCCATGTGAGGTATAGAGTCCATACATGGCTTAAATAAGTGAGTCCATAAGAAGTTCAATAGGGTGCTGACTGTAGGGCTCTTCTGAAAGATGAACAAATAAAGTTCCCAACATTGAGGGCCTTGCATCTTCACAATTTTTCCTTCCTTTTATAATAAAATAAACTAATAACAATAAACATTGAACAGTTATAATTTCCATGTGTGTCTATTAATTCCTGGTCGAAGTATACATGTATTTTTGTGTAGTGTGATAGGAGCGCCTAAAGGTGGATTCCTGCTGCTAAAAAATTTCTTCCCTCAAAGAGAGCTAAATGGTGGATAAGAAGAAAAAATGGGGTTTATTTAGCAGCGCTAAAAAAACATAATTTATGCTTACCTGATAAATTTATTTCTCTTGTAGTGTATCCAGTCCACGGATCATCCATTACTTGTGAGATATTCTCCTTCCCAACAGGAAGTTGCAAGAGGATCACCCACAGCAGAGCTGCTATATAGCTCCTCCCCTCACTGCCATATCCAGTCATTCGACCGAAACAAGACGAGAAAGGAGAAACCATAGGGTGCAGTGGTGACTGTAGTTTAATTAAAATTTAGACCTGCCTTAAATGGACAGGGCGGGCCGTGGACTGGATACACTACAAGAGAAATAAATTTATCAGGTAAGCATAAATTATGTTTTCTCTTGTTAAGTGTATCCAGTCCACGGATCATCCATTACTTGTGGGATACCAATACCAAAGCTAAAGTACATGGATGATGGGAGGGACAAGGCAGGAACTTAAACGGAAGGAACCACTGCCTGTAGAACCTTTCTCCCAAAAACAGCCTCCGAAGAAGCAAAAGTGTAAAATTTGTAAAATTTTGAAAAGGTGTGAAGCGAAGACCAAGTCGCAGCCTTGCAAATCTGTTCAACAGAGGCCTCATTTTTAAAGGCCCAGGTGGAAGCCACAGCTCTAGTAGAATGAGCTGTAATCCTTTCAGGGGGCTGCTGTCCAGCAGTCTCATAGGCTAAGCGTATTATGCTCCGAAGCCAAAAGGAGAGAGAGGTTGCCGAAGCTTTTTGACCTCTCCTCTGTCCAGAGTAAACGACAAACAGGGCAGATGTTTGACGAAAATCTTTGGTAGCCTGTAAGTAAAACTTCAAGGCATGGACTACGTCCAGATTATGCAAAAGACGTTCCTTCTTTGAAGAAGGATTAGGACACAATGATGGAACAACAATCTCTTGATTGATATTCCTGTTAGAAACCACCTTAGGTAAAAACCCAGGTTTGGTACGCAGAACTACCTTGTCTGAATGAAAAATCAGATAAGGAGAATCACAATGTAAGGCAGATAACTCAGAGACTCTTCGAGCCGAGGAAATAGCCATCAAAAACAGAACTTTCCAAGATAAAAGTTTAATATCAATGGAATGAAGGGGTTCAAACGGAACTCCCTGAAGAACTTTAAGAACCATGTTTAAGCTCCACGGGGGAGCAACAGTTTTAAACACAGGCTTAATCCTAACCAAAGCCTGACAAAATGCCTGGACATCTGGAACTTCTGCCAGACGCTTGTGCAAAAGAATAGACAGAGCAGAGATCTGTCCTTTTAAAGAACTAGCTGATAAGCCTTTGTCCAAACCCTCTTGGAGAAAGGACAATATCCTAAGAATCCTAACCTTACTCCATGAGTAACTCTTGGATTCACACCAATAAAGATATTTACGCCATATCTTATGGTAGATTTTCCTGGTGACAGGCTTCCGAGCCTGTATTAAGGTATCAATGACTGACTCGGAGAAGCCACGCCTTGATAGAATCAAGCGTTCAATCTCCATGCAGTCAGTCTCAGAGAAATTAGATTTGGATGATTGAAAGGACCTTGTATTAGAAGGTCCTGCCTCAGAGGCAGAGTCCATGGTGGAAGAGATGACATGTCCACTAGGTCTGCATACCAGGTCCTGCGTGGCCACGCAGGCGCTATCAGAATCACCGATGCTCTCTCCTGTTTGATTTTGGCAATCAGTCGAGGGAGCAGAGGAAACTGTGGAAACACATAGGCTAGGTTGAAGAACCAAGGAGCTGCTAGAGCATCTATCAGCGTTGCTCCCGGGTCCCTGGACCTGGATCCGTAACAAGGAAGCTTGGCGTTCTGGCGAGACGCCATGAGATCCAGTTCTGGTTTGCCCCAACGATGGACCAGTTGAGCAAACACCTCCGGATGGAGTTCCCACTCCCCCGGATGAAAAGTCTGACGACTTAGAAAATCCGCCTCCCAGTTCTCTACGCCTGGGATGTGGATTGCTGACAGGTGGCAAGAGTGAGACTCTGCCCAGCGAATTATCTTTGAGACTTCTAACATCGCTAGGGAACTCCTGGTTCCCCCTTGATGGTTGATGTAAGCCACAGTCGTGATGTTGTCCGACTGAAATCTGATGAACCTCAGTGTTGCTAACTGAGGCCAAGCTAGAAGAGCATTGAATATTGCTCTTAACTCCAGAATATTTATTGGGAGGAGTTTCTCCTCCTGAGTCCACGATCCCTGAGCCTTCAGGGAGTTCCAGACTGCGCCCCAACCTAGAAGGCTGGCATCTGTTGTTACAATCGTCCAATCTGGCCTGCAAAAGGTCATACCCTTGGACAGATGGACCCGAGAAAGCCACCAGAGAAGAGAATCTCTGGTCTCTTGATCCAGATTTAGTAGAGGGGACAAATCTGAGTAATCCCCATTCCACTGACTTAGCATGCATAATTGCAGCAGTCTGAGATGCAGGCGCGCAAATGGCACTATGTCCATTGCCGCTACCATTAAGCCGATTACTTCCATGCACTGAGCCACTGACGGGCGTGGAATGGAATGAAGGACACGGCAAGCATTTAGAAGTTTTGATAACCTGGACTCCGTCAGGTAAATTTTCATCTCTACAGAATTTATAAGAGTCCCTAGGAAGGAGACTCTTGTGAGTGGTGATAGAGAACTCTTTTCCACGTTCACTTTCCACCCATGCGACCTCAGAAATGCCAGAACTATCTCTGTATGAGACTTGGCAATTTGAAAGCTTGACGCCTGTATCAGGATGTCGTCTAGATACGGAGCCACCGCTATGCCTCGCGGTCTTAGAACCGCCAGAAGTGAGCCCAGAACCTTTGTAAAAATTCTCGGGGCAGTGGCCAACCCGAAGGGAAGAGCTACAAATTGGTAATGCCTGTCTAGAAAGGCAAACCTTAGGAACCGATGATGATCTTTGTGAATCGGTATGTGAAGGTAGGCATCCTTTAAGTCCACTGTGGTCATGTACTGACCCTCTTGGATCATGGGTAGGATGGTCCGAATAGTTTCCATTTTGAATGATGGAACTCTGAGGAATTTGTTTAAGATCTTTAGATCCAAGATTGGTCTGAAGGTTCCCTCTTTCTTGGGAACCACAAACAGATTTGAATAAAATCCCTGTCCTTGTTCCGTCCGCTGAACTGGATGGATCACTCCCATTACTAGGAGGTCTTGCACACAGCTTAGGAATGCCTCTTTCTTTATCTGGTTTGCTGATAACCTTGAAAGATGAAATCTCCCTTGTGGAGGAGAAGCTTTGAAGTCCAGAAGATATCCCTGAGATATGATCTCCAACGCCCAGGGATCCTGAACATCTCTTGCCCACGCCTGGGCGAAGAGAGAAAGTCTGCCCCCCACTAGATCCGTTTCCGGATAGGGGGCCGTTCCTTTATGCTGTCTTGGGGGCAGCAGCAGGCTTTCTGGCCTGCTTGCCCTTGTTCCAGGACTGGTTAGGTTTCCAGGCCTGTCTGGAATGAGCAACAGTTCCCTCTTGTTTTGAAGCGGAGGAAGTTGATGCTGCTCCTGCCTTGAAACTTCGAAAGGCATGAAAATTAGACTGTTTGGCCTTTGATTTGGCCCTGTCCTGAGGAAGGGTATGACCCTTGCCTCCAGTAATGTCAGCAATAATTTCCTTCAAGCCAGGCCCGAATAAGGTCTGCCCCTTGAAAGGAATGTTGAGTAATTTAGACTTTGAAGTCACGTCAGCCGACCAGGATTTAAGCCATAGTGCCCTACGCGCCTGGATGGCGAATCCGGAATTCTTAGCCGTTAGTTTAGTCAAATGAACAATGGCATCAGAAACAAATGAGTTAGCTAGCTTAAGCGTTCTAAGCTTGTCAATAATTTCATTCAATGGAGCTGTCTGGATGGCCTCTTCCAGGGCCTCAAACCAGAATGCCGCCGCAGCAGTGACAGGCGCAATGCATGCAAGGGGCTGTAAAATAAAACCTTGTTGAATAAACATTTTCTTAAGGTAACCCTCCAATTTTTTATCCATTGGATCTGAAAAAGTACAACTGTCCTCAACCGGGATAGTGGTACGCTTTGCTAAAGTAGAGACTGCTCCCTCCACCTTAGGGACCGTCTGCCATAAGTCCCGTGTAGTGGCGTCTATTGGAAACATTTTTCTAAATATAGGAGGTGGGGAAAAGGGCACACCGGGTCTATCCCACTCCTTGCTAATAATTTCTGTAAGCCTTTTAGGTATAGGAAAAAAGTCAGTACACACCGGCACCGCATAGTATCTATCCAGCCTACACAATTTCTCTGGAATTGCAACTGTGTTACAGTCATTCAGAGCAGCTAATACCTCCCCAAGCAATACACGGAGGTTCTCAATCTTAAATTTAAAATTAGAAATCTCTGAATCAGGTTTCCCCGAGTCAGAGATGTCACCCACAGATTGAAGCTCTCCGTCCTCATGTTCTGCATACTGTGACGCAGTATCAGACATGGCTCTAACAGCATCTGCGCGCTCTGTATCTCTCCTAACCCCAGAGCTATCGCGCTTGCCTCTTAATTCAGGCAATCTAGATAATACCTCTGACAGGGTATTATTCATGATTGCAGCCATGTCCTGCAAGGTAATCGCTATGGGCGTCCCTGATGTAATTGGCGCCATATTAGCGTGCGTCCCCTGAGCGGGAGGCGAAGGGTCTGACATGTGGGGAGAGTTAGTCGGCATAACTTCCCTCTCGACAGAACCCTCTGGTGATAATTCTTTTATAGATAAAGACTGATCTTTACTGTTTAAGGTGAAATCAATACATTTAGTACACATTCTCCTATGGGGCTCCACCATGGCTTTCAAACATAATGAACAAGTAGGTTCCTCTGTGTCAGACATGTTTAAACAGACTAGCAATGAGACTAGCAAGCTTGGAAAACACTTTAAAACAAGTTTACAAGCAATATAAAAAACGTTACTGCGCCTTTAAGAAACACAAATTTTCCCAAATTTTGAAATAACAGTGAAAAAATGCAGTTACACTAACAAAATTTTTACAGTGTATGTAATAAGTTAGCAGAGCATTGCACCCACTTGCAAATGGATGATTAACCCCTTAATACCAAAAACGGAATAACAAATGACAAAAACGTTTTTTAAACAGTCACAACTGCCACAGCTCTACTGTGGCTTTTTACCTCCCTCAATACGACTTTTGAAGCCTTTTGAGCCCTTCAGAGAAGTCCTGGATCATGCAGGAAGAAGCTGGATGTCTGTGTCTGTAATTTTTGCTGTGCAAAAAAACGCCAAAATAGGCCCCTCCCACTCATATTACAACAGCCTCAGGGAACTGTTTCTAGGCAAAATTCAAGCCAGCCATGTGGAAAAAACTAGGCCCCAATAAGTTTTATCACCAAACATATGTAAAAATCGATTAAACATGCCAGCAAACGTTTTAAAATACACTTTTATAAGAGTATGTATCTCTATTAATAAGCCTGATACCAGTCGCTATCACTGCATTTAAGGCTTTACTTACATTACTTCGGTATCAGCAGCATTTTCTAGCAAATTCCATCCCTAGAAAAATATTTTAACTGCACATACCTTATTACAGGAAAACCTGCACGCTATTCCCCCTCTGAAGTTACCTCACTCCTCAGAATATGTGAGAACAGCAAAGGATCTTAGTTACTTCTGCTAAGATCATAGAAAACGCAGGCAGATTCTTCTTCTAAATACTGCCTGAGATAAACAGTACACTCCTGTACCATTTAAAAATAACAAACTTTTGATTGAAGAAATAAACTAAGTATAAAACACCACAGTCCTCTTACGACCTCCATCTTAGTTGAGAGTTGCAAGAGAATGACTGGATATGGCAGTGAGGGGAGGAGCTATATAGCAGCTCTGCTGTGGGTGATCCTCTTGCAACTTCCTGTTGGGAAGGAGAATATCCCACAAGTAATGGATGATCCGTGGACTGGATACACTTAACAAGAGAAAAGCTAGGAAATGATGATACCAATCTAATTTATGTTTTATACAATCTTGTTTATTTAAAAACACATAAAAACAACAGCAAATGCTATTCCTAATTAATAAAGGGACGTCTCCCTTATACAACACTTATAAAAACAGACTAGAACCATATATTGATAAACCCTAGAATTCCAGGTATAAAGGAATTAATTCTATAGATAACATATGGCAAGCAACAAATTTGTAAGATAAATGGTGAATTGAATATTTAAAAGGCACAAATGTATCAATCCTAACAGCTTTACAGTTCTTCAGTAACAAATACCGTTATAAAGTTACACAGTTACTTTCCTTGGACATATAATTGGCTCAGGTGTGCTGGATAGTTAAAAAGGCAAAAAACAGCCGTTATTCTGATTTAGGTGCCAAAGCAATCGTGGTTAATGGAAATGGTTAATTTAACATATGAATACCTTGATGTCTTTAAAGTTCAGTTTGCGTGTTTTAAAAAACGTAGTTCAAATTAGTGTAGAGGTACCTTAATCTGTCCTGGTTGCAACCGCTGATATTCTTCACTGTGAGGGATTCACAGACTGTTTGTTCCTGGTGCTTCTGATAAGTCACCTGACCTTCTCTTTGATAAATAAAGTTCCTCTTGATAAAGCCCAGAAGGGTGAAACGCGTTGAATGGGACCTGCTACACTCTACTAAACTTCATTTACTACTGTCACAAAGCTGTTTGACCCTGCAACTTTAAACTTTTCTCCTGACCCTGCAAGTTAAAATCTACCTTTGGTAACTTCAGGGAATACGGTGTTAATGCTAAACACTGACCAAAGATTTCTTCAAACCTTAAGAAGTCTGAGGGAACCCAGATGAAAACAATATTTGGGCTATAAGAAGAAAGGAAAACAAAAAAAAAGGATAACTACATCACCAGAACGGATCATCACCCCTGACCTCTGAATCAAAGAGAAAGTCAGGTGACTTATCAGAAGCACCAGGAACAAACAGTCTGTGAATCCCTCACAGTGAAGAATATCAGCGGTTGCAACCAGGACAGATTAAGGTACCTCTACACTAATTTGCACTATGTTTTTTAAAACACGCAAACTGAACTTTAAAGACATCAAGGTATTCATATGTTAAATTAACCATTTCCATTAACCACGATTGCTTTGTCACCTAAATCAGAATAACGGCTGTTTTTTGCCTTTTTAACTATCCAGCACACCTGAGCCAATTATATGTCCAAGGAAAGTAACTGTAACTTTATAACGGTATTTGTTACTGAAGAACTGTAAAGCTGTTAGGATTGATACATTTGTGCCTTTTAAATATTCAATTCACCATTTATCTTACAAATTTGTTGCTTGCCATATGTTATCTATAGAATTAATTCCTTTATACCTGGAATTCTAGGGTTTATCAATATATGGTTCTAGTCTGTTTTTATAAGTGTTGTATAAGGGAGACGTCCCTTTATTAATTAGGAATAGCATTTGCTGTTGTTTTTATGTGTTATAAGAATTTCTCCTACATTGTTGTGTCCGGTCCACGGCTTCATCCTTACTTGTGGGATATTCTCTTCCCCAACAGGAAATGGCAAAGAGAGCACAGCAAAAGCTGTCCATATAGCTCCCCCTCTGGCTCCGCCCCCCAGTCATTCTCTTTGCCGCTCTGAACAAGTAGCATCTCCACAGGGATGGTAAAGAGTATGTGATGTTAGTTGTAGTTTTATTTCTTCTATCAAGAGTTTGTTATTTTAAAATAGTGCCGGTTTGTACTATTTACTCTACAACAGAAAGTGAAGAAGATTTCTGTTAAAAGAGGAGTATGATTTTAGCACCAGTAACTAAAATCCATTGCTGTTCCCACGCAGGACTGTTGAAACCAGAGAACTTCAGTTAGGGGGAACAGTTTGCAGACTTTTCTGCTCCAGGTATGACTAGTCTCTTTTCTAACAAGACATAGTAATGCTAGAAGACTGTCATTTTCCCTTATGGGATCGGTAAGCCATTTTCTTAGACTCATAACAGAATGAAGGCTTATAAATGGGCTCTATACTGGTTGACACTATTGTGGGCTAAATCGATTGATTTATATATTATTTATATGACTTTTGGAGTGTTTTGTGACTTTCAAACACTTTTGGGAACGTTGTTATTACGCCTGGCAGTTGTTTAGACACGTAATTGTGTCAGGAAGGCCCCTTCACTCTGGTATGCAGAGGGAGGAGGCCTCATTTTCGCGCCTCAGTTGCGCAGTTACTTCTAGAAGCAGTGCATGCAGCTTCATGTGAGAGGGTCCTGTGGCCATAAAAACGAATTCAGAAGGCTTATTTCTGTGGTGAATAACCCCCAAAGGAAGGTAAAAGCCGCAGCAAAGGCTGTGACAGGGACTGTAGTGGGTTTAAACTGGTAAATTGAATAATTAGCTCCGGTTTGCTCATTTAAGGGGTTGAAATTTGGTGTGCAATACTTTCAAAGCATTAGGGGTGCAAATTTTGTAAAGATCGGATAATTCCTTCATAGTTTTTCAGGCATTCAGAAATAAAGTGTGCTCTTTTTATTATTTAAAGAGACAGTAACGGTTTTGTTTAAAAACGGTTTTATTGCATTAATAACCTGCCAAAGTCTGTCTAACATGTCTATACCTTCAGATAGATGTTCTGTGTGTATGGAGGCCAAGGTGGTTCCCCCTTTAAATGTATGTTCAAATTGTGCCATGGCGTCCAAACAAAGTAAGGACAGTACTGTCACATTTAATAAGGTTGCCCAAGATGATTCTTCAAATGAAGGTAGTGGGGATAGTTCATCATCCTCTCCTTCTGTGTCAACACCAGTTTTGCCCGCGCAGGCGACACCTAGTACATCTAGCGCGCCAATGCTTGTTACTATGCAACAATTAACTGCAGTAATGGATAATTCTATAGCAAATCTTTTATCCAAACTGCCAGCATTTCCCAGAAAGCGTGATTGCTCAGTGTTAAATACAGAGGATGAGCAAGTGGGCGCTGACGATAATTTATCTGTTATACCCTCACACCAGTCTGAATTGGCAGTGAGGGAGGGTCTGTCTGAGGGAGAAATTTCTGATTCAGGAAAAGTTTCTCAGCAGGCAGAACCTGATATCGTGGCATTTAAATTTAAGTTAGAACATCTCCGCGCCCTGCTTAAGGAGGTGCTAACTACTCTTGATTATTGTGACTCTTTGGTGATTCCAGAGAAATTGTGCAAAATGGACAAATTCTTAGAGGTCCCTGTGCACGCTGATACCTTTCCGATACCCAAGAGGGTGGCGGACATAGTGACCAAGGAGTGGGAGAAACCAGGTATACCTTTTGTCCCACCTCCTATATTTAAGAAAATGTTCCCCATTGTCGACCCCAGAAGGGACGCATGGCAAACAGTCCCTAAGGTTGAGGGGACAGTTTCTACGTTGGCCAAGCGCACAACTATTCCCAGTGAGGACAGTTGCGCTTTCAAAGATCCTATGGATAAAAAATTGGAAGGATTGCTTAAAAAGATATTTGTTCAGCAAGGTTTCCTTCTTCAACCAATTTCTTGCATTATTCCTGTCACCACGGCAGCGTCTTTTTGGTTCGAGGAACTAGAAAATTCGCTCCAAAAAGAGACTCCATATGATGAAGTCATGGACAGAATTCACGCACTAAAGTTGGCTAATTCCTTTATTTTGGATGCCGCTTTTCAATTGGCTAAATTAGCGGCTTAAAATTCAGGTTTTGCAATAGTGGCGCGCAGAGCGCTTTGGCTAAAATCTTGGTCGGCGGATGTGTCGTCCAAAACAAAATTGCTTAATATTCCTTTCAAGGGTAAGACCCTTTTTGGCCGGAATTGAAGGAGATTATTTCAGACATCACTGGGGGAAAGGGCCATGCCCTCCCTCAGGATAGGCCTTTCAAGGCTAAGAACAAATCTAATTTTCGTTCCTTTCGCAATTTCAGGAACGGACCGTCACTAACTCTGCAGCCTCTAGACAAGAGGGTAACACTTCCCAGCCTAAACCAGCATGGAAACCATTGCAAGGCTGGAACAAGGGTAAACAGGCCAAGAAGCCTGCTGCTGCTACCAAGACAGCATGAAGGGGTAGCCCCCGATCCGGGACTGGATCTAGTAGGGGGCAGACTTTCTCTCTTTGCTCAGGCTTGGGCAAGAGATGTTCCGGATCCCTGTGCACTAGAAATAGTCTCTCAGGGGTATCTTCTAGAGTTCAAGGAACTTCCTCCAAGGGGAAGGTTCCACATGTCTCGCTTATCTTCAGACCAGATAAAGAGACAGGCATTCTTACATTGCGTAGGAGACCTATTAAAGATGGGAGTGATACACCCAGTTCCAACAGTGGAACAAGGTCTGGGTTTTTACTCAAACCTGTTTATAGTTCCCAAAAAAGAGGGAACTTTCAGGCCAATTCTGGATTTAAAAATTCTAAACAAATTCCTCAGAGTTCCATCATTCAAAATGGAAACCATTCGGACGATCTTACCAACAATCCAGGGGGGTCAATATATGACTACCGTGGACTTAAAGGATGCGTACCTGCATGTTCCTATCCACAAAGATCATCATCAGTTCCTGAGGTTCGCCTTTCTGGACAAACATTACCAGTTCGTGGCTCTTCCATTCGGTTTAGCCACTGCTCCCAGAATTTTCACAAAGGTGCTAGGGTCCCTTCTAGCGGTTCTAAGGCCGAGGGGCATAGCTGTAGCACCTTACCTAGACGACATTCTAATCCAAGCGTCGTCCCTTTCCAAAGCAAGGGCTCATACAGACATTGTTTTAGCCTTTCTCAGGTATCACGGGTGGAAGGTGAACATAGAAAAAAGTTCTCTGTCCCCGTCCACAAGGGTTCCTTTTCTGGGAACAATAATAGATTCTGTAGAAATGAAGATTTTCCTGACAGAGGTTAGAAAATTAAAGCTTCTAAACGCTTGTCGAGTTCTTCAATCTATTCCTCAGCCTTCCATAGTTCAGTGCATGGAGGTAATAGGATTAATGGTTGCAGCAATGGACGTGTTTCCTTTAGCTCGAATTCATCTAAGACCATTACAACTGTGCATGCTCAAACAGTGGAATCTGGATTATGCAGACTTGTCTCCCCAGATTCAAGTAGACCAGGTAACCAGAGACTCACTCCGCTGGTGGTTGACTCAGGATCACCTGTCTCAGGGAATGATTTCTCCAACATAGGTGTGTCCGGTCCACGGCGTCATCCTTACTTGTGGGATATTCTCCTCCCCAACAGGAAATGTCAAAGAGCCCAGCAAAGCTGGCCATATAGTCCCTCCCAGGCTCCGCCTACCCCAGTCATTCTCTTTGCCAATGCACAGGCAACATCTCCACGGAGATGGCTAAGAGTTTTTTTGGTGTTTAAATGTAGTTTTATTCTTCAATCAAAAGTTTGTTATTTTAAAATAGTGCTGGTATGTACTATTTACTCTGAAACAGAAAAGAGATGAAGATTTCTGTTTGTAAGAGGAAAATGATTTTAGCAACCGTTACTAAAATCGATGGCTGTTTCCACACAGGACTGTTGAGATGAATTAACTTCAGTTGGGGGAAACAGTGAGCAGACTTTTGCTTCTTGAGGTATGACACATTTCTAACAAGACTTGGTAATGCTGGAAGCTGTCATTTTCCCTATGGGAACCGGTAAGCCATTTTCTTAGTTTTAAATATAAGAATAAAGGGCTTCACAAGGGCTTTAAAAACTGGTAGACATTTTTCTGGGCTAAAACGATTACTTTACTAAGCATATTTGGCAGATTATAACTATTAATAGTTATTATAATCTTGGGGATTGTTTTAAAAAAAACGGCAGGCACTGTATTGAACACCTTTTTCACTGGGGGCCTTTTCTAGTCATAGGCAGAGCCTCATTTTCGCGCCACTAATGCGCAGTTGTTTTTGGAAAGCAAGGCATGCAGATGCATGTGTGAGGAGCTAAGAACCACTGAAAAAGCTTATAGAAGGCATCATTTGGTATCGTATTCCCCTCTGGGCTTGGTTGGGTCTCAGCAAAACAGATACCTGGGACTGTATAGGGGTTAAATGTAAAAACTGCTCCGGTTCCGTTATTTTAAGGGTTAAAGCTTTCAAATTTGGTGTGCAATACTTTTAAGTTCCTTCATACTTTTTCACATATTCAGTAATAAAGTGTGTTCAGTTTAAAATTTAAAGTGACAGTAACGGTTTTATTGTAAAACGTTTTTTGTGCTTTGTTGACAAGTTTAAGCCTGTTTAACATGTCTGAACCATCAGATAACGATGTTCTATATGTATGAAAGCCAAGGTTTCTCCCCATTTAAATATATGTGATAATTGTGTCATAGTGTCCAAACAAAGTAGGGACAATAATGCCATAGATAATGATATTGCCCATGATGATTCCTCAAATGAGGGGAGTAAGCATGGTACTGCATCGTCCCCTTCTGTGTCTACACCAGTTTTGCCCACACAAGAGGCCCCTAGTACTTCTAGTGCGCCAATACTTATTACCATGCAACAATTAACGGCTGTAATGGATAGTTATATTGCAAACATTTTATCCAAAATGCCTACTTATCAGAGAAAGCGCGATTGCTCGGTTTTAAACACTGAAGAGCAAGAGGACGCTGATGATAACTGTTCTGACATGCCCTCACACCAATCTGAAGGGGCCAGGAGGGAGGTTTTGTCTGAGGGAGAAATTTCAGATTCAGGGAAAATTTCTCAACAAGCTGAACCTGATGTTGTAACATTTAAATTTAAATTAGACCATCTCCACGCACTACTTAAGGAGGTATTATCTACTCTGGATGATTGTGACAATTTGGTCATTCCAAAGAAATTATGTAAGATGGACATCCTAGAGGTTCCGGTGTCCCCTGATGCTTTTCCTATACCCAAGCGGGTGGCAGAAGAAAGGACTTTACTCTAAACAAACGCACTACTATTCCTATAGAAGATAGTTGTTTTTTCAAGATCCTATGGATAAAAAGTTAGAGGGTTTGCTTAAAAAGATGTTTGTTCAGCAAGGTTACCTTCTACAACCAATTTCATGCATTGTTCCTGTCACTACAGCTGCGTGTTTCTGGTTCAAAGAACTAGAAAAGTCGCTCAATAAAGAATCTTCGTATGAGGAGGTTATGGACAGAGTTCAAGCACTTAAATTGGCTAACTCTTTTATTTTAGATGCCGCTTTGCAATTAGCTAGATTAGCGGCGAATAATTCAGGGTTTGCTATCGTGGCGCGCAGAGCGCTTTGGCTAAAGTCTTGGTCAGCGGATGTGTCCTCCAAGACCATATTGCTTAACATCCCTTTCAAGGGTAAAACACTGTTTGGCCCTGACTTGGAAGAGATTATTTCAGACATCACTGGGGGAAAGGGCCACGCCCTTCCTCAGGATAGGTCTTTTAAGGCTAAAAATAAGCCAAATTTTCATCCCTTTTGCAGAAACGGACCAGCCTCAAATTCTACACCCTCTAAGTAAGAGGGTAATACTTCTTAAACCAAGCCAGCCTGGAGACCGATGCAAGGCTGGAACAAGGGTAAGCAGGCCAAGAAACCTGCCACTGCTACCAAAACAGCATGAAGTGTTGGCCCCCGATCCGGGACCGGATCTGGTGGGGGGCAGACTTTCTCTCTTTGCTCAGGCTTGGGCAAGAGATATTCAGGATCCTTGGGCGCTAGAAATAGTTTCTCAAGGTTATCTCCTGGAATTCAGGGAACTACCCCCAAGGGGAAGGTTCCACAGGTCTCAATTATCTTCGAACCAAATAAAAAGACAGGCATTCTTACATTGTGTAGAAGACCTGTCAGGAATGGGAGTGATTCATCCTGTTCCATTAGGAGAACAAGGGATGGGGTTTTACTCCAACCTGTTCATAGTTCCCAAAAAAGAGGGAACATTCAGACCAATTTTAGATCTCAAGATTCTAAACAAGTTTCTAAGGGTTTCATCGTTCAAAATGGAAACCATTCGAACGATCCTTCCTACCATCCAGGAAGGTCAATTCATGACCACGGTGGATTTAAAGGATGCGTACCTACATATTCCTATCCACAAGGAACATCTTCGGTTCCTAAGGTTCGCCTTTCTGGACAAGCGTTACCAGTCTGTGGCACTTCCATTCGGATTAGCCACTGCTCCAAGGATTTTCACAAAGGTACTAGGGTCCCTTCTAGCGGTGCTAAGACCACGGGGCATTGCAGTAGTACCTTACTTGGACGACATCCTGATTCAAGTGTCGTCTCTGTCAAAAGCAAGGGCTCATACGGACATTGTCCTAGCCTTTCTCAGATCTCACAGGTGGAAAGTGAACATAGAAAAAAGTTCTCTGTCCCCGTCAACAAGAGTTCCCTTCTTGGGAACAATAATAGTTTCCTTAGAAATGAAGATTTTTCTGACAGAGGCCAGAAAATCAATCTTCTAAGCTCTTGTCAGGTACTTCATTCTGTTCTTCTTCCTTCCATAGTGCAGTGCATGGAAGTAATAGGTTTGATGGTTGCGGCAATGGACATAGTTCCTTTTGCACGAATTCATCTAAGACCATTACAACTGTGCATGCTCAGACAGTGGAATGGGGATTATACAGACTTGTCTCCGACGATCCAAGTAGATCAAAGGACCAGAGATTCACTCCGTTGGTGGCTGACCCTGGACAACCTGTCACAGGGAATGAGCTTCCACAGACCAGAGTGGGTCATTGTCACGACCAACGCCAGTCTGGTGGGCTGGGGCGCGGTCTGGGAACCCCTGAAAGCTCAGGGTCTATGGTCTCGGGAAGACTCTCTTCTCCCGATAAACATTCTGGAACTGAGAGCAATATTCAATGCTCTCAAGGCTTGGCCTCGACTAGCAAAGGCCAAATTCATAAGGTGTCAATCAGACAACATGACGACTGTTGCATATATCAACCATCAGGGGGGAACAAGGAGTTCCCTGGTGATGGAGGAGCATCCGGGGGAGTGGGAACTCCATCCGGAAATCTTTGCCCAAATAACTCAATTATGGGGCATTCCAGACATGGGTCTGATGGCCTCTCGTCAGAACTTCAAGGTCCCTTGTTACGGGTCCAAATCCAGGGATCCCAAGGCGACTCTAGTGGATACAATAGTAGCACCTTGGATCTTCAACCTAGCTTATGTATTCCCACCGTTTCCTCTCATTCCCAGGCTGGTAGCCAGGATCAATCAGGAGAGGGCTTCGGTGATCTTGATAGTTCCTGCGTGGCCACGCAGGACTTGGTATGCAGACCTGGTGAATATGTCATCGGCTCCACCATGGAAGCTACCTTTGAGACAGGACCTTCTTGTTCAGGGTCCATTCGAACATCCGAATCTGATTTCCCTCCAACTGACTGCTTGGAGATTGAACGCTTGATTCTTTCAAAGCGTGGGTTTTCAGATTCTGTAATAGATACTCTTATTCAGGCTAGAAAGCCTGTAACTAGAAAAATTTACCATAAAATATGGAAAATATATATCTGTTGGTGTGAATCTAAAGGATTCCCATGGAACAAGATAAAAATTCCTAAGATTCTTTCCTTTCTACTAGAAGGTTTGGAGAAAGGATTTTCTGCTTTATCTGTTTTACTTCACAAAAGGCTGGCAGCTGTGCCAGACGTTTAAGCGTTTGTTCAGGCTCTGGTTAGAATCAAGCCTGTTTACAGACCTTTGACTCCTCCCTGGAGTCTTAATCTAGTTCTTTCAGTTCTTCAAGGGGTTCCGTTTGAACCCTTACATTCCGTAGATATTAAGTTATTATCGTGGAAAGTTTTGTTTTTGGTTGCAATTTCTTCTGCTAGAAGAGTTTCTGAGTTATCTGCTCTGCAGTGTTCTCCGCCCTATCTGGTCCATGCAGATAAGGTGGTTTTGCGTACTGAGCCTGGTTTTCTTCCGAAGGTTGTTTCCAACAAAAATAGTAACCAGGGGATAGTTGTACCTTCTTTATGACCGAATCCAGTTTCAAAGAAGGAACGTTTGTTACACAATTTGGACGTAGTCCGTGCTCTAAAATTCTATTTAGAGGCTACAAAAGATTTCAGACAAACATCTTCCTTGTTTGTTGTTTATTCTGGTAAAAGGAGAGGTAAAAAAGCAACTTCTACCTCTCTTTCCTTTTGGCTTAAAAGCATTATCAGATTGGCTTTTGAGACTGCCGGACGGCAGCCTCCTGAAAGTATCACAGCTCACTCCACTAGGGCTGTGGCTTCCACATGGGCCTTCAAGAACGAGGCTCCTGTTGACCAGATATGTAAGGCAGCGACTTGGTCTTCACTGCACTCTTTTGCCAAATTTTACAAATTTTATACTTTTGCTTCTTCGGAGGCTATTTTTGGGAGAGAGGTTTTGCAAGCCGTGGTGCCTTCTGTTTAGGTGACCTGATTTGCTCCCTCCCTTCATCCGTGTCCTAAAGCTTTGGTATTGGTTCCCACAAGTAAGGATGACGCCGTGGACCGGACACACCTATGTTGGAGAAAACAGAATTTATGCTTACCTGATAAATTACTTTCTCCAACGGTGTGTCCGGTCCACGGCCCGCCCTGGTTTTTTAATCAGGTCTGAGGAATTATTTTCTCTAACTACAGTCACCACTTTACCATATGGTTTCTCCTATATATATTTCCTCCTGTCCGTCGGTCGAATGACTGGGGTAGGCGGAGCCTGGGAGGGACTATATGGCCAGCTTTGCTGGGCTCTTTGCCATTTCCTGTTGGGGAGGAGAATATCCCACAAGTAAGGATGACGCCGTGGACCGGACACACCGTTGGAGAAAGTAATTTATCAGGTAAGCATAAATTCTGTTTTTCCGCAGACCAGAGTGGGTCATCGTCACGACTGACGCCAGTCTCTTAGGCTGGGACGCGGTCTGGGACTACCTGAAAGCTCAGGGTCTATGGTCTCGGGAAGAGTCTCTGCTCCCGATAAACATTTTGGAACTAAGAGCGATATTCAATGCGCTCCTGGCCTGGCCTCACCTAGCGAAGGCCAGATTCATAAGATTTCAGTCGGACAACATGACGACTGTAGCGTACATCAATCATCAGGGGGGAACAAAGAGTTCCTTGGCGATGAGAGAGGTATCCAAGATCATCAAATGGGCGGAGGATCACTCCTGCCACCTATCTGCAATTCACATCCCAGGAGTAGACAACTGGGAGGCGGATTATCTGAGTCGTCAGACTTTCCATCCGGGGGAGTGGGAACTCCACCCGGAGGTCTTTGCCCAGTTAACTCAACTATGGGGCACTCCAGATATGGATCTGATGGTTTCTCGTCAGAACTTCAAGGTTCCTCGATACGGGTCCAGATCCAGGGATCCAAGGGCGACACTAGTGGATGCATTAGTGGCGCCTTGGTCGTTCAATCTAGCTTATGTGTTTCCACCGTTCCCTCTCCTTCCCAGGCTTGTAGCCAGGATCAAACAGGAGAAGGCCTCGGTGATTCTAATTGCTCCTGCATGGCCACGCAGGACTTGGTATGCAGACCTGGTGAATATGTCATCGGCTCCACCATGGAAGCTACCTTTGAGACAGGATCTTCTAGTACAAGGTCCATTCGAACATCCAAATCTAGTCTCTCTGCAACTGACTGCTTGGAAATTGAACGCTTGATTCTATCTAAGCGTGGGTTTTCAGATGCAGTTATAGATACTCTGGTTCAAGCCAGAAAACCTGTAACTAGGAAAATGTACCATAAGATATGGCAAAAATATATCCGTTGGTGTGAATCCAAGGGATTCTCTTGGAGTAAAATTAAACTTCCTAGGATTCTTTCCTTTCTCCAAGAGGGTTTGGATAAAGGTTTGTCAGCTAGTTCTTTAAAAGGACAGATATCTGCTCTGTCTGTTTTGTTACACAAACGTCTGGCAGCCGTGCCAGATGTACAGGCGTTTGTACAGGCGTTAGTTAGAATTAAGCCTGTCTACAGACCTATGACTCCTCCTTGGAGTCTAAATTTAGTTCTTTCAGTTCTTCAGGGGGTTCCGTTTGAACCCATGCATTCCATAGATATTAAGTTACTATCTTGGAAAGTTCTGTTTTTGGTTGCTATTTCTTCTGCTAGAAGAGTTTCTGAATTATCTGCTTTGCCGTGTACTTCTCCCTATCTGGTATTCCATACAGATAAGGTAGTTTTACGTACCAAGCCTGGTTTTCTTCCATAGGTGGTTTCTAACAGGAATATTAACCAGGAAATAGTTGTTCCTTCTCTGTGTCCGAATCCAGTTTCGAAGAAGGAACGTTTGTTACACAACCTAGATGTGGTCCGTGCTTTATAATTCTATTTAGAAGCAACAAAGGATTTCAGACAGACATCATCCTTGTTTGTCGTTTATTCTGGTAAGAGGAGAGGGCAGAAAGCTACTGCTACCTCTCTTTTTGGCTGAAAAGCATCATCCGATTGGCTTATGAGACTGCCGGACGGCAGCCTCCTGAACGAATTACAGCTCACTCTACTAGAGCTGTGGCTTCCACATGGGCCTTCAAGAACGAGGCTTCTGTTGATCAGATCTGTAAGGCAGCGACTTGGTCTTCTCTGCATACTTTTGCCAAATTTTACAAATTCGATACTTATGCTTCTTCCGAGGCTGTTTTTGGGAGAAAGGTTTTGCAAGCCGTGGTGCCTTCCGTTTAGGTAACCTGACTTGTTCCCTCCCTTCATCCGTGTCCTAAAACTTTGGTATTGGTTCCCACAAGTAAGGATGAAGCCGTGGACCGGACACACCAATGTAGGTGAAAACAGAATTTATGTTTACCTGATAAATTTCTTTCTCCTACGGTGTGTCCGGTCCACGGCCCGCCCTGTCTTTTAGTCAGGTTTAAAATTTTTATTTCTGTTTACTACAGTCACCACGGCACCCTATGGTTTCTACTTTTTCTCCTAACCGTCGGTCGAATGACTGGGGGGCGGAGCCAGAGGGGGAGCTATATGGACAGCTTTTGCTGTGCTCTCTTTGCCATTTCCTGTTGGGGAAGAGAATATCCCACAAGTAAGGATGAAGCCGTGGACAGGACACACCGTAGGAGAAAGAAATTTATCAGGTAAACATAAATTCTGTTTTTTAAATAAACAAGATTGTATAAAACATAAATTAGATTGGTATCATCATTTCCTAGCTTTTTTTAGCGCTGCTAAATAAACCCCATTTTTTCTTCCGAAGTATACATGTAACCATGTGTTTTCATCTAAGCAAATACATATAGTATCTATGCAATATGACATTAAGTAATAATAACATAATAAGTCTGAAGTGTGAAAGTCCGTGGTAACCCGTGAGGCCCATTGTCGTCTTAGGCAAATAGTGGGGGTCGTCTTGAGTAGCCTGTAGGTAGTGTGTTAGTGTATACAAAGAAGTCATGATAAGGCCCTATGTGGGTCTGGAGTCCCACAGAAACATTATCTCTACATGAGTGTCTAATTTGTTCAGTAAAAGATAATGATATCTTTCTAGCTTGAGGTTGAGCTGTATCTCTTGTATCCACTGAGCTAAGGTTGGAATTGAATCCTTTTTCCACAGTCTTGGAGTTAGTTGATGTGCACTGTTAATCATTATTTGCAACAGTCTATAGTGTAGTTGTGAGTTGAGTTTGGGGTATTTGTGGAACAAGTATATAATCGAGTCGTGAGGCAGCGGAGTGCCAATGGTATTCTGAATATATATGGTATAATAGATATGCCTTCTTCCCTACACTGTCTCCAACAGCGATTAGAGGAGCCAGGAAAGAGGTGCTTGAGTCTCTGTGGTGTGAGATACCTGGTTAATAATTTCGTGTTAGTTTCTATAAGTTTAGCCGAATGTGCCGACTTTTTTACAGCTGTGAAAATTGAATGCCATTCTGTATTTGGGATTAAAAACGGTAAATCTCTATCCCAAGCTTTAGTAAATGTTGGTAAATCGGTTTCATTTGGTGTAGTCAGTAGTTTATATGTACAAGATATTGTATGAAGATTAGGAGAGGAAGAGCTACACAGTATCTCGAATTGTGTTCGTTGCCTATTTAGGTGGAGTTTGTGTGGTGACTGAAAGTAGTGGCTGAGTTGGTGGTACCGAAACCACATATTTAAAAAAACCGTTGGGGCAGAGCCTGGCTGTGCAGGACAATGGCCGCAATTGTGTAGAGCTCTTGAGCCAAAAGCTAGTCTACTATATCTAAATGCCCACAATTGAGCTACAAATTTCATAAATACCCTTACTGAACCGAGGGGGACACATCTCTGTGCAGAAATTTACTTTTCAAGGGCATACTGAAGTCCGGCGAGCTTACCGCATCGCTGCACCTGTGGGCCGCGGGCCTGTATAGTACCCAGCAACACCCGACTCACTGACGAGAACATCACCCTGCACATCACTCAAGCCGGGATTATTGTCTAAATTTTGTACCCCTATGAACTGGGCACATTTACATATGCCGTTTCAGCGCGGACTGTCTATTAAGGCCTGCTGGTGAAGTGCCGTTACTTGGCGGTGACACGGCTAACTTACCCACCTTCTACGTAGCGCCCAGATCCGACCGCTGGAGCGGTCGCCCACGTGGAGTGCCTGAAAAGCCTAGAATAAAGGAGGACACGGAGCCTCTTGACGAAGTGGGACTGTGCGGAGACGCTGTTCCCCCTGCCCGGAGCGCTGATAGCTGAGAAACTCGCGTTCCGGTGAGTACGCATTCCTACACTGCTAGCTCTCTGGTCAGACCTGGTTGGGAGATATACAGGGAATTGGGCATAATTCACTTATTGTCCTGAGCACCCAACCCTGTGGGATTAGGATCACTGCTATTTTGCACATTGACTCTGCAAATCGGACACCTGTATAAAGAAATAGGGGGCATAATAAAAACAGAAAACACCATTTTTTTTTTATTTACTGCATCTCCTTTTTCTGAACTTACCTACCGACTGGATTTGCATCATAAGCTGCATATACCTACTATATAAGTATACATTAAGACCACAATGGCACATAGGAAAGCTGGCTTGGGGGACAAGAGCACTAAAACTAGGAACATGAATCATTACTTGAAAGGGATAGAGCCCCAGACCTTTGAGGATAACACGCTTCAGCCAGGGCCTAGTGTAGCAGACCCAGACCACGCTCTCCCAGACCCTACACCTCCAACACCATATGCCACAAAGGAGGACTTGAAAAATCTGTCATCCAAACAAGATATTAAGGATATAGCGAGTGAGATCAAAAATCTGTTTGGGGAACTACGTAAAGATGTATCAGTTTTAACTCAAAGGGTCACAGATATTGAACACTCTCAGAAAATTATGCAGGCCCAAATAAAAGAAACTATTCCCCAAGTACAGCAGAACACTAATGCTATACAGAACTTACTAGAAAGAATTGAGGACCTGGATAACCGCGGGAGGCGGAATAACTTGCGCATCAGGGGTA
This sequence comes from Bombina bombina, assembly GCF_027579735.1. NCBI lineage: Eukaryota > Metazoa > Chordata > Amphibia > Anura > Bombinatoridae > Bombina > Bombina bombina. Next base: position 877,235,451 of record NC_069503.1, on the reverse strand, counting down.
TCCCTGAGAGTGTTAACTCCACTGCTCTGCAGGGTTACTTACAGGACTTATTCAGGGTAATCAAGGGCACCCCCATGTCACCGGAGGTCATTATAGAAAGAGCTCATAGAGCCCTACGCCCAAAACCCTCTGCCAAAGCTCCCCCAAGGGATGTCATCCTCAAGCTTTTAAACTTCAAGGATAAAGATGAGATTTTACGCCACTGCAGGAATAAGCAACCAATCCAACATGTTGGTATCACTCTTCAGCTGTTCTCGGATCTCTGCCCTGCGACTCTCCAAAAACGCAGGGAGTTGAAGTTTCTCACCACCTCATTACAAAGCAACAAAATACAATACAGGTGGGGATTCCCAACATGCATAGTGGCTACCAACAATGGATCGTCGGCCGTCTACAGATCTGTAGAGGACTTAGACGCCTTTTGCTCTACCCTGGGTATTCCAGTTCCAGACTCTGATGGCCAACAACTAACGAACAGACTTCAGGACGACTTGCTGCAGCAAGTGTGAGAACACACTATCATTTAATTGCCTTAATCTTACTTTTATTTCACAGAGTTCACTGAAATGGACTACTTCCTGGCCCTCACGGGCGCGAAAGATATGTTCAAAACTATGGTAATGGGCACTAGCCATGAATGTTTTCTATATATTGTCTGCATTGTTTGTAAATGTTTAAGTTACTCTCATGTTTGGTGCCCTTAATTTTCTACCCATATCCCTACTTTACTGTGCCCTGTAGCAAACTAAATGTTTATGGATGAGGCCTTTTTAACCCCTGTGAACGTACTCATAAGTGAAATATATCTGTCACAATTACCATTTATCAGCCCTAGTTAGACTTATGTCTATAGGAACCCTTACGGTTCTCCTCCTCCCCTTATATTCCCCCCCCCTCGGTTCACCTGATATCTCTCAGTACCCTAAGTTATAGCTGGGTATTGTTTCCAAACGCTACTTCTATATGCACTTTTCCATTGTAGCTCATCTCCTTTTTATTTTAAATAATATGACTAGCCAAAGGCACATACCCTTTAGAATTTTCTTTTTTATTTCATTGTTAGTGTCACTTGTGGTTGCGTGTTTTAGTCACACACGAAGTATACACTGTATTGTTTAATTGTTGTGTCTCCTGACTTACTTCTACTCTAGACTCTTCTCTCTTTTGTTCCCTTACTTTCTGTTCTTCTGCTCTCTCTCCCATTACCACCCCATCTCCCTATCCACCTTTTTCTCTCCCATCTCTTTTCCTCCCACCCCCTTTTTTTTTTTTTTTTTTTTTTTTCTTCCCTTCTTCTTTCTCTCTCCTCCTCTCTCACCCCCTCCTTCTCCTCCACATGGCGCCCGCCGGGGGGGACCCGAGGGTTCATCCAACTAAATTTATTACTGTTAATGTAAAAGGACTTAACAGTCCTGGTAAGCGCTCCATAGTCTCGCGTGAACTCCATAGAATGCGGGGAGACCTGTTTTTTTTACAGGACACCCACTTTACCAAGCATAAAGAACCGAGATGGCTTAACCACAGATACCCGGTTGCAATCTTTGCTTCAGGCACACACAAACGCAATGGAGTAGGAATACTCATACATCATAAAGTTCCCTTTCAGGCACAAACAGTAGAACGAGACAAGGAGGGTAGGTACCTTATCGTGATAGGTCTCTTGTACGGTAGGCCAGTTACCCTAGTAAATGTTTATGCGCCGAATACTGCACAACACGTTTTTTTCAGAACACTTTCCTCGAGACTTTTAGAGCTCTCTAGGGGGGTGGTGATTATGGGAGGCGACTTCAATGCACCACTAATCCCTAAGTTGGATACATCAAATGGGGTGTCTAGCGTCCCGCACCATATCCTAAAACATATAAATAACACGTTGAAGACACATCTATTACACGATGTGTGGCGTACATTGCACCCGACGGATTCCGACTTTACTTACTACTCTAGTCCACACCTGAAATACTCGCGAATTGACTACTTTTTTACTGACTCCCAGGGCATCGCATATACCACAAATAGCGACATCACCCCTATCACATGGTCAGACCATGCCCCGGTATCGTGCTTAATGCACTGGCCAAACACTCCAGCAACGCCATTCTTGTGGCGCCTAGACGACTCCTTACTGGACTGCCCGCTTATCAAAGAGGACATATCTAACAAAATGACTGAGTTTTTTGCTTTAAATGTGACTGAGGATCTCCCACTGACAACAATTTGGGAAGCACACAAATGTGTTATGAGAGGTCTCCTGATAGACCATAAAAGTAGGAAGATGAAACAGGCTAGGGAAAAATATAATCATACGCTCTTGCAGATGGGAAGACTTGAGGAACGTCATAAAAAGGCCCCGACAGATGCCACTTTGTTGGCTGAACTATCACAATCTAGGACAGACTTTAAACAATTACTACAGGAAGAAAATCAGAGGAAAGCGCTGCTGCTTAAACAAACATACTACGAAGGGGGAGACAAGGCGGGTAAATTACTGGCCAGAGCCCTCAAACGTACACAACTTAAAACATATGTTCACACAATTAAAGACAAAACTGGGAAAATACACAAAGACAGCCCAAACATCGCGGAGGCATTCCGTAATTACTATAGCCAATTATATAACTTGAGAGCCACTGCGTTAGCCAGTACACCTAACACACAACAGGAACCGCTAGCGATAGCAGAGTATCTGGAGGGCATACATATGAACACTATGCCGAACGAAATTGCTTGCTCCCTTGACACTCCCCTTACGCAAGAAGAAATACAGGCCGCTTTGTTAGACCTACCATCTGGGAAGAGCCCAGGCCCTGATGGCTTTGGAGCCCGATATTATAAAGCTTTTTTACCAATCTTACTCCCATATATACAAAATTTATTTAACAGTACATCTGACCTAGAGACACTACCTTCATCAATGTTGACTGTATATATAACTGTATTGCCAAAACCGGGCAAACCTACAGACTCAAAGCTACAGACCTATCTCATTACTCAATACAGACGTCAAACTTTTAGCTAAAGCCCTGGCAAACAGAGTAAACACTATCCTACCCACTTTGATTTCACAAGATCAGGTGGGGTTTGTCCCGGGAAGGGAGGCGAGGGACAATACCCTAAAAGTTCTACAACTAATTGAATATTCTAAAAATAGCGCCCAACCTATAGCCTTACTGTCAACCGATGCCGAAAAGGCGTTTGACAGGGTGAATTGGCAATTCCTTAGAAGTGTAATGGAAAAGTTGGGATTCGGGAAGAAATTCCTGAGTATGACATTTGCATTGTACTCAACACCTAATGCCAGAGTCAAGGTGAATAATATCCTTTCCTCCCCCTTTAAGAATACCAATGGCACCAGGCAGGGGTGTCCATTGTCCCCCCTACTGTTTGCCATCTCGGTAGAGGCGCTTGCGTGTAGCATCAGAGCCAACAAGTTAGTGCAGGGGGTCCACGTAAATAATAGGGAATACAAGATTGCTATGTATGCTGATGATCTCTTGTTTACTATCTCCGAAATTGAATCCTCGATTCCGGCACTGCTGGACGAGTTCCATAAATATGGGGTTGTTTCGAATTTCCTCCTTAACCCCTTAAGGACAAGGCCATTTTTCAATTTCTTTCCCTTAAGGACCAAGGCTATTTTTACATTTCTGCGGTGTTTGTGTTTAGCTGTAATTTCCCTCTTACTCATTTACTGTACCCACACATATTATATACCGTTTTTCTCGCCATTAAATGGACTTTCTAAAGACACCATTATTTTCATCATATTTTACAATTTACAATAAAAAAAATTATAAAATATGATGAAAAAATGGAAAAAAACACACGTTTTCTAACTTTGACCCCCAAAATCTGTTGCACATCTACAACCACCAAAAAACACCCATGCTAAATAGTTTCTAAATTTTGTCCTGAGTTTAGAAATACCCAATGTTTACATGTTCTTTGCTTTTTTTGTAAGTTATAGGGCAATAAGTACAAATACCACTTTGCTATTTCCAAACCATTTTTTTTCAAAATAAGCGATAGTTATATTAGAACACTGATATCTGTCTGGAATCCCTGAATATCCCTTGACATGTATATATTTTTTTTTTAGTAGACATCCCAAAGTATTGATCTAGGCCCATTTTGGTCTATTTCATGCCACCATTTTACCGCCAAATGCGATCAAATAAATAAAATTGTTCACTTTTTCACAAACTTTTTCACAAATATCAGGTTTCTCACTGAAATTGTTTACAAACAACTTGTGCAATTATGGCACAAATGGTTGTAAATGCTTCTCTGGGATCCCCTTTGTTTAGAAATAGCAGACATATATGGCTTTGGCGTTGCTTTTTGGTAATTATAAGGCCGCTAAATGCCGCTGCGCACCACATTTGTATTAGGCCCAGCAGTGAAGGGGTTAATTAGGTAGCTTGTATGGAGCTTGTAGGGTTAATTTTAGCTTTAGGGTAGTGTAGTAGACAACCCAAAGTATTGATCTAGGCCAATTTTGATATGTTTCATGCCACCATTTCACCGCCGAATGCGATCAAATAAAAAAAATTGTTCACTTTTTCACTAACTTTGGGTTTCTCACTGGAATTATTTACAAACAGCTTGTGCAATTATGGCACAAATGGTTGTAAATGCTTCTCTGGGATCCCCTTTGCTCAGAAATAGCAGACATATATGGCTTTGGCATTGCTTTTTGGTAATTAGAAGGCCGCTAAATGCCGCTGCGCACCAAACTTGTATTATGCCCAGCAGTGACAGGGTTAATTAGGTAGCTTGTAGGGAGCTTGCAGGGTTAATTTTAGCTTTAGTGTAGAAATCAGCCTCCCACCTGACACATCCCACCCCCTGATCCCTCCCAAACAGCTCTCTTCCCTCCCCCACCCCACAATTTTCCCCGCCATCTTAAGTACTGGCAGAAAGTCTGCCAGTACTAAAATAAAAGTTTTAATTTGTTTTTTTTATTATTTAAAAAAATAATAATGATATTCTGCTGTGTAGGATCCCCCCCTTAGCCCCCAACCTGCCTGATCCCCACCAAAGAGCTCTCTAACCCTCCCCCCACTAACTATTAGTAACCATTTTGGGTACTGGCAGCTGTCTGCCAGTACCCACTTTGCAAAATAACTTTTTTTTTTTATTTAAACCTAACATTTTCTGTAGTGTAGCTGCCCCCCTCCATACCCTACACCCTCCCCCTCCCAGATCACCCCCAGATCACTCCTTGATCACCCCTCCACCCCACCACCCTCTTCCAGCCCAAAAAAATTCACATAATTGTGTTAGATCGCGCGCACCTGCCCCTCACCTTCAGCGCGCGCTCCCGCGCGCACCCGGCATAGTGAACAGCCGGAAGGAAGTTCCCCAGTGATGGGCCACCCACCCACCTCCCTGCAATGGCTCCCACCCACCAACGATCAGGCACCATCACTGGCCGATGCAGAGAGGGCCACAGAGTGGCTCTCTCTGCATCGGTGTGCCTAAAAAGGTATTGCAGTGATGCCTCAATATTGAGGCATCACTGCAATACCTTGAAAGCGGCTGGAAGCGATCAGGATCGCTTCCAGTCGCTTGAAACCCTTAACGACGTACAGGGTACGTCTCTGGTCTTTAAAGACCAGTTTGTGTAAGACGTACCCTGTACGACATGCGTCGTTAAGGGGTTAATAACACCAAGTCGGAATTACTAAGCATTAACCTGACCCCTGCCACCCTGACTTGGCTCAAGACCTATAGCCCATTTGTCCTGAACACTGTCTCGCTGAAGTACCTCGGAGTTGTGCTCTCTGCAGAGACCTCGGTTATGTACGAGACCAATTATGCAGCTCTTAGGAAAAATATCTCAAATGATCTCTCGGTGTGGAAACACAAAATGATCTCCTGGCTGGGGAGGATAAGCGTCATTAAGATGAATGTCCTCCCCAGGGTGCTGTATATCCTCCAGACTATTCCAATCCCTCTTCCACGCTTCTTTCTCCCCTCTCTGCAAAAACTGATAGAAGACTATATATGGAAGGATGTTAAGCCCAGAATAAATGGAAGAACTATGTATCTCCCTAGGGATGAGGGTGGACTAGGGCTCCCTAATGTATCTTTTTATAGAAGGGCTGTTCTTCTCCAGAGGCTGGTTGAGTGGTGCCACAACGACCCTCAAAAAGATTGGATTGCGTTAGAAGCTGGTGTTCTCCAGATGGGGGGTCTCGCCTCCCTCCCCTGGTTAGATAAAAAATTCAGGCCCGCAGAGGTGGAAAGATACCCCTTGACCAAAGTGGTCTTGGAGGAATGGGACAGGTCTGTACGCACAGAAACACACATATCCACAGTTTTTTCCCCACTGACACCGGTTTATGGAAACCCTGACATACCATTACAGACTCAGGTGACAACTGCTCAGTCACAATTTGCCAACAATCGCGTGGGAGAATTTGTGGCTAATGGAAGCATGAAACCGAGGGAATTGCTCAGGTCGGGCGATCCCACCATTGAGATCCCCTGGTTCGTGTATCTGCAGATAGGCCATTACATCACAATGCATAAACATAAGCGACTGTTCCTAAGAGACCTTAAACTCTTTGAGGGACTATGTACACAGAAAACAGTGCCCAGGCATTTAATTTCAAAAATCTATGGGATCCTATGTAAGGGAACTGCCAGCTTACCATTGTACACTAGACAGTGGCACGGGGAGCTGGGGGTTGAACTGGAGCCGCAGGAGTGGCAAAGGATTTTCCGAGCCACCAGAACGGTGTCTGTGTCCGCGCATATACAGGAATCACAATATAAGGTTCGGAGCAGATGGTACCTCACGCCATCTCGCCTCAAAAAAATCTACCCTAACTCCTCAGACAAGTGCTGGAGGGGGTGCGGTGAGGTGGGTTCCTTGACACACATCTGGTGGGATTGTCCTATGCTGGATGTGTTCTGGAGGGAGGTCTGGGAGCACATCCATTTGACACTGAACCTAGAAATACCAAAAACCATGGAGACATTACTGTTTCACTTGCCCACAAAGATTCCCGATATGACCAAGAGAACACTGCTGATGCTGATGTTGACAAGCGCTAAAAACTTGATACCTGCCAAGTGGAAAACGACCCAAATCCCCCTGACCTCGGAGTGGAAACAGGGGGTGACCAACCTGTTATGCTTGGAAAGATATCACTATGCCCGTATAGGCAAACTGGACACCCATGAACTGTTGCTCCAACTTTGGAGCGACGGTGAAATCCGAATGGCTTGAACCATGATGGAACTGGTCCCCACTCGCTGGCGCCTTGTCCCCTCCCCCTCCCCCCTTACCCTCCTCCTCCTCCCCCTATTGCTGGAACCCTACCCCTCTCCTCCTCCTCCCATCTCCCCTCTCCCCCTCTTTTTTTTTTTTTTCTTCTCCTCTTCCCTCTCCCTCTTTCTTCTTCTTTTCTTCTCTTTTCTCTTCTTATAGATTGTATCAGCCGCCTGTGTTAGGCCTTGTTTACCTGACATTTCTGTGCGGTTCTATACAGTTATTTTTTAAGTTGTACCTGCTCTACGGAGCACCATATTGTTAATGTTATTTCAAAAGTTTGGATTGTTTTAATAGTCCACATGCTGCAAGAAAATCTAAGAAAATGTGGAAAACAGGAGTTTTGGGTCTTGGACAATTTCTCGAACAATGTTTATTTGAATTAGATCACATTGGACGTTTATAGTCTGTCGAGAACTATAGATTCTGTTATTGAGATTGTATATTGTAACCTGATGAGACATTGTTGAGATGTTTGTATGTTTATATCTTTATTTTTCAATAAAGCTCCTTTTAAAAAAAAAAAAAAAAAAAAAAAAAAAAAAACGTCACCTAGGGGTGCCATAGAATGTGTAGGCAGTAAATTACCACCTTCTGTCAATATATAGGCCGGTAACAAAAGGTGAATGTCCTTGGTGCCTGTGGGGATGAAAGTGAGTCCTGGTGGGAAGCTTTCATTCTGTAATATGGGCGTCAGTGGGGAGGGTATTGTGGACAAGTTAGGGTGCATTTTAACTATCTCTATCCAGGTGTTAAAAGTCTCATGTATGATTGGGTTATTAAGATACTTGATTTTGGATCGATTTATATCAGTCCAACACACAGAACCGGAGAGTTCGTGTTCGAGTTTAACCCATTGTTTATGATGATGCTCTTCAAACGAGCACCAGTCTATAATTCTTGAAAGAAATATGGCGTTTCTGTATTCGCGTATATTGGGGACCCCTAGGCCTCCTTGGGTGGGGTTTCTGTATAGGGTCGATTTGGCAATACTTGGTGGTTTGGTTTTCCAAATATAGGCGTTAATGATTGATTGGAGTTTTGGGATCATAGATTTTGGGAGAGAAATGGGTACGGTCTGTAGAATATAAAAAATCTTAGGGAGTAATGTCATTTTAGCTGCTCCTATTCTACCCAGCCAGGATATAGATTTAGGGGACCAAGTCTCAGTGTTTAAAAGTATGTGTGAGGTTAGTGAATCATAATTGAGCCTGATTAACTCCTCTTGAATTGGGGATAGATATATGCCTAAGTATTTGAAGGATTGAGTGTTGAATGTGAATGGGGCGATACGTTGGAGGGGCATTAAATCTGCCTGAGTGACATGAACTGGGAGAATGACTGACTTCTCGTAATTAATAGAAAAATTAGACATATCTCCATAGTCCTTGAGGGTTGAGTGGGCAGCCGAGAGGGAGCTTACCGGATTTGTGAGCGTCATAAGGAGGTCGTCTGCAAATAAGGCCAATTTGTACTCTGAAGTTTTGATTTTAATGCCTTCCACTAAATTTGCGGTGCGTAAAATAGTAGCTAGAACTTCCATAGAGAGAACAAACAGCAAAGGGGAAAGAGGGCAACCTTGACGGGTACCATTTTGAATTGGGAAGGAGTCTGACAAGAGGCCATTGACCTTGATTTTGGCCATGGGGACAGTATATAAAGCAGTAATTTTAGATATAAATTCTTTTGATAGGCCAAATTTGTGTAGGATACATGTAAAAAATGTCCAATCCAACCGATCGAACACCTTTTCGGCATCTGTAGAAATAAACAGGCTTGGAATATTCTGTCTGTGTGAATATCGAAGTGTAATGCTTTAACTGTGTTGTCCTTAGCTTCTCTTTGCGGGACAAACCCTGTTTGGTCATTATGAATTAGATATGGAAGTGATAAATTCAGTCGGTTAGTCAAGATCTTAGAATAGATCTTGAGGTCTACATTCAGTAAAGATATAGGTCTAAAGTTTGATGGTGAATCTGTTGGTTTACCCGGCTTGGGCAGGACTGTAATAAGTGCCTCCAGCATGCTTGGTGGGAATGGGTGTTCTGGGCCTATGGAATTAAAGAGGTTTAAAAGGTGGGGGAAGAGGGTTTGTTTATAAGTTTTGTAATAAAGATTACTGAAGCCATCCGGCACAGGGCTTTTACCATTCTTAAGTGACTGGATAGCAATGTCTAACTCTTGAGGAGTGATGGCTTGGATTAAGAGCTGGAGGTGTTCAGGGTGGACTTGTGGGAGTTGGAGCTGGTCTAAATATTTCTCTTGTTAAGTGTATCCAGTCCACGGATCATCCATTACTTGTGGGATATTCTCCTTCCCAACAGGAAGTTGCAAGAGGATCACCCACAGCAGAGCTGCTATATAGCTCCTCCCCTAACTGTCATATCCAGTCATTCTCTTGCAAGCCTCAACCAAGATGGAGGTCGTAAGAGGAGTGTGGTGTTTTATACTTAGTTTATTCTTCAATCAAAAGTTTTTTATTTTTAAATGGTACCGGAGTGTACTGTTTATCTCAGGCAGTATTTAGAAGAAGAATCTGCCTGTGTTTTCTATGATCTTAGCAGAAGTAACTAAGATCCATGGCTGTTCTCACATTTTCTGAGGAGTGAGGTAACTTCAGAGAGGGAATGGCGTGCAGGTTATCCTGCAATAAGGTATGTGCAGTTAATATATTTCTAGGGATGGAATTTGCTAGAAAATGCTGCTGATACTGAACTAATGTAAGTAAAGCCTTAAATGCAGTGAGAGCTACTGGTATCAGGCTTATTAATAGAGATACATACTCTTATAAAAATGTAATATAAAACGTTTGCTGGCATGTTTAATAGTTTTTATATATGTTTGGTGATAAAACTTATTGGGGCCTAGTTTTTTTCCACATGGCTGGCTTGAATTCTGCCTAGTAACAGTTTCCTGACTTTCCACTGTTGTAATATGAGTGGGAGGGGTTTTTTTGTGCAGCAAAAATTACAGACACAGACATCCAGCTTCTTCCTGCATGATCCAGGATATCTCTGGAGGGCTCAAAAGGCTTCAAAGTCGTTTTTGAGGGAGGTAACAAGCCACAGTAGAGCTGTGGCAGTTGTTGTGACTAGTTAAAAAAACAAAAAACGTTTTTGTCAGTTATTATTCTGTGTTTGGTATTAAGGGGTTAATCATCCATTTGCAAGTGGGTGCAATGCTCTGCTAACTTGTTACATACACTGTAAAAATTTTGTTAGTGTAACTGCCTTTTTTCACTGTTATTTCAAATTTTGGCAAAAATTTGTGTTTCTTAAAGGTGCAGTAACGTTTTTTATATTGCTTGTAAACTTGTTTAAAGTGTTTTCCAAGCTTGCTAGTCTCATTGCTAGTCTGTTTAAACATGTCTGACACAGAGGAAACAACTTGTTCATTATGTTTGAAAGCCATGGTGGAGCCCCATAGGAGAATGTGTACTAAATGTATTGATTTCACCTTAAACAGTAAAGATCAGTCTTTAACTATAAAAGAAATATCACCAGAAGATTCTGACGAGGGGGAAGTTATGCCGACTAACTCTCCCCACGTGTCAGACCCTTCGCCTCCCGCTCAGGGGATGCACGCTAATATGGCGCCAATTGCATCAGGGACGCCCATAGCGATTACCTTGCAGGACATGGCTGCAATCATGAATAATACCCTGTCAGAGGTATTATCCAGGTTGCCTGAATTAAGAGGCAAGCGCGATTGCTCTGGGGTTAGTAGAAATACAGAGCGCGCAGATGCTGTAAGGGCCATGTCTGATACTGTGTCACAATATGCAGATCATGAGGACGGAGAGCTTCAGTCTGTGGGTGACGTCTCTGATTCGGGGAAACCTGATTCAGAGATTTCTAATTTTAAATTTAAGCTGGAGAACCTCCGTGTATTGCTTGGGGAGGTATTAGCTGCTCTGAATGACTGTAACACAGTTGCAGTACCAGAGAAATTGTGTAGGCTGGATAAATACTATGCGGTGCCGGTGTGTACTGATGTTTTTCCTATACCTAAAAGGCTTACAGAAATTATTAGCAAGGAGTGGGATAGACCGGGTGTGCCTTTTTCCCCACCTCCTATATTTAGAAAAATGTTTCCAATAGACCCCACTACACGGGACTTATGGCAGACGGTCCCTAAGGTGGAGGGAGCAGTCTCTACTTTAGCAAAGCGTACCACTATCCCGGTTGAGGACAGTTGTGCTTTTTCAGATCCAATGGATAAAAAATTGGAGGGTTACCTTAAGAAAATGTTTATTCAACAAGGTTTTATTTTACAGCCCCTTGCATGCATAGCGCCTGTCACGGCCGCGGCGGCATTCTGGTTTGAGGCCCTGGAAGAGGCCATCCATACAGCTCCATTGACTGAAATTATTGACAAGCTTAGAACACTTAAGCTAGCTAACTCATTTGTTTCTGATGCCATTGTTCATTTGACTAAACTAACTGCTAAGAATTCCGGATTCGCCATCCAGGCGCGTAGGGCGCTATGGCTTAAATCCTGGTCAGCTGACGTGACTTCGAAGTCTAAATTACTCAACATTCCTTTCAAGGGGCAGACCTTATTCGGGCCTGGTTTGAAGGAAATTATTGCTGACATTACTGGAGGTAAGGGTCATACCCTTCCTCAGGACAGGGCCAAAGCAAAGGCCAAACAGTCTAATTTTCGTGCCTTTCGAAATTTCAAGGCAGGTGCAGCATCAACTTCCTCCGCTTCAAAGCAAGAGGGAACTTTTGCTCAATCTAAGCAGGCCTGGAAACCTAACCAGTCCTGGAACAAAGGCAAGCAGGCCAGAAAGCCTGCTGCTGCCTCTAAGACAGCATGAAGGAACGGCCCCCTATCCGGCGACGGATCTAGTAGGGGGCAGACTTTCTCTCTTCGCCAAGGCATGGGCAAGAGATGTTCAAGATCATATCTCAGCGATATCTTCTGGACTTCAAAGCTTCCCCTCCACAAGGGAGATTTCATCTTTCAAGGCTATCTGCAAATCAGATAAAGAAAGAGGCATTCCTACGCTGTGTGCAAGACCTCCTAATTATGGGAGTGATCCATCCAGTTCCGCGGACGGAACAAGGACAGGGTTTTTATTCAAATCTGTTTGTGGTTCCCAAAAAAGAGGGAACCTTCAGACCAATTTTGGATCTAAAGATCTTAAACAAATTCCTCAGAGTTCCAGCTTTCAAAATGGAAACTATTCGGACCATCCTACCCATGATCCAAGAGGGTCAGTACATGACCACAGTGGACCTAAAGGATGCCTACCTTCACATACCGATTCACAAAGACCATCATCGGTTTCTAAGGTTTGCCTTTCTAGACAGGCATTACCAATTTGTAGCTCTTCCCTTCGGGTTGGCTACAGCCCCGAGAATCTTTACAAAGGTTCTGGGCTCACTTCTGGCGGTTCTAAGACCGCGAGGCATAGCGGTAGCTCCGTATCTAGACGACATCCTGATACAGGCGTCAAACTTTCAAGTTGCCAAGTCTCATACAGAGATAGTTCTGGCATTTCTGAGGTCGCACGGGTGGAAAGTGAACGAAGAAAAGAGTTCTCTATCCCCACTCACAAGAGTCTCCTTCTTAGGGACTCTTATAGATTCTGTAGAAATGAAAATTTACCTGACGGAGTCCAGGTTATCAAAACTTCTAAATGCTTGCCGTGTTCTTCACTCCATTTCGCGCCCTTCGGTGGCTCAGTGTATGGAGGTAATCGGCTTAATGGTAGCGGCAATGGACATAGTGCCATTTGCGCGCCTACATCTCAGACCACTGCAATTATGCATGCTGAGTCAGTGGAATGGGGATTACACAGATTTGTCCCCTCTGCTAAATCTGGATCAAGAGACCAGAAATTCTCTTCTCTGGTGGTTGTCTCGGGTCCACCTGTCCAAGGGTATGACCTTTCGCAGGCCAGATTGGACAATTGTAACAACAGATGCCAGCCTTCTAGGTTGGGGTGCAGTCTGGAACTCCCTGAAGGCACAGGGATCGTGGATTAAGGAGGAGAAACTCCTTCCAATAAATATTCTGGAGTTAAGAACGATATTCAATGCTCTTCTGGCTTGGCCTCAGTTAGCAACACTCAGGTTCATCAGATTTCAGTCGGACAACATCACGACTGTGGCTTACATCAACCATCAAGGGGGAACCAGGAGTTCCCTAGCGATGTTAGAAGTCTCAAAAATAATTCGCTGGGCAGAGTCCCACTCTTGCCACCTGTCAGCAATCCATATCCCAGGCGTGGAGAACTGGAAGGCGGATTTCTTTCATGTAATTAGCAAGAGTCCATGAGCTAGTGACGTATGGGATATACATTCCTACCAGGAGGGGCAAAGTTTCCCAAACCTCAAAATGCATATAAATACACCCCTCACCACACCCACAAATCAGTTTTACAAACTTTGCCTCCTATGGAGGTGGTGAAGTAAGTTTGTGCTAGATTCTACGTTGATATGCGCTCCGCAGCAGGTTGGAGCCCGGTTTTCCTCTCAGCGTGCAGTGAATGTCAGAGGGATGTGAGGAGAGTATTGCCTGTTTGAATTCAATGATCTCCTTCTACGGGGTCTATTTCATAGGTTCTCTGTTATCGGTCGTAGAGATTCATCTCTTACCTCCCTTTTCAGATCGACGATATACTCTTATATATACCATTACCTCTACTGATTCTCGTTTCAGTACTGGTTTGGCTTTCTACTACATGTAGATGAGTGTTCTGGGGTAAGTAAGTCTTATTTTCTGTGACACTCTAAAGCTATGGTTGGGCACTTTTATATAAAGTTCTAAATATATGTATTCAAACATTTATTTGCCTTGACTCAGGATGTTCAAACATTCCTTATTTCAGACAGTCAGTTTCATATTTGGGATAATGCATATGAATAAATCATTTTTTTCTTACCTTAAAATTTGACTTTTTTCCCTGTGGGCTGTTAGGCTCGCGGGGGCTGAAAATGCTTCATTTTATTGCGTCATTCTTGGCGCGGACTTTTTTGGCGCAAATTTTTTTTCTGTTTCCGGCGTCATACGTGTCGCCGGAAGTTGCGTCATTTTTTGACGTTTTTTTGCGCCAAAAGTGTTGGTGTTCTGGATGTGGCGTCATTTTTGCCGCCAAAAGCATTTAGGCCCCAAATAATGTGGGCGTCTTTTTTGGCGCTAAAAAATATGGGCGTCACTTTTGTCTCCACATTATTTAAGTCTCATTAATTATTGCTTCTGGTTGCTAGAAGCTTGCTCTCTAGCATTTTTTCCCATTCCTGAAACTGTCATTTAAGGAATTTGATCAATTTTGCTTTATATGTTGTTCTTTCTGTTACATATTGCAAGATGTCTACGATTGGCCCTGAGTCAGAAGTCACTTCTGGAAAAATGCGTAACTGAGTTTCAGTTCTACCAAAGCTAAGTTCATTTATTTTAAATGTTATAAATGTTTATCTTTAGCTATGGTTTGTAATAAGTTTTTATGATAAACTTTTACATGCAGATTCCATTAGTATTTATGCTTTTTACATTTCCATTCTTAAGTACAAGAAATGTTTAGAAGATTTATAAGAAATATTTTTTCTGATTAAGGCTTTGTCTGACTTCGTGCCTTCTAATACAATTTTTAGGTCTTTTCCACTTCTTTTTTAATTATGGAAGTTTCAAATGACCAACAACATACTGATTTATCCTTCTCTGATGATGTTTTTTTCTCTTTCAGAAATTTTCTTCATCAGATATTGACACTAACAAATCTACTTTTTTATAAATTTTTTATTAAAGTACATTTGTTCTTTGTTAAAGAGGTGTTGATTATTTTGGATATTAAGGTAACTAGTTCTTTAAGACTAGCTGAC
Organism: Bombina bombina; assembly: GCF_027579735.1. NCBI lineage: Eukaryota > Metazoa > Chordata > Amphibia > Anura > Bombinatoridae > Bombina > Bombina bombina. Next base: position 877,220,337 of record NC_069503.1, on the reverse strand, counting down.
ATTATTTCTGCATTTTTATTCTTCTGTGATTTCAGAGGTTTTCTTTCCAATTCCCCATACTAGGGAATGGAATAGGCTGAGAATTCTCTTTTATTCCTTCTTTAAAGGTTTTAAACTATATTCTTTGCGAGCAGTTAAAATTCAATTTGGAGGGGGGGCGGAGCCAACTGCCTAAGGAGAAAGACGTTCCATAGCAGTGCTCCCGGAATCTAACTGATCAAACTTTAATATATGGAATCCTAAGAACTTATACCCCTATTGTATTCTACCCGTAAGATGGAGTACTCTCCTGAACACCTTTCCTCTCTGCTGACAGGCTTACTGGATAGAGCTGATAGCCACTTTAGCAGCTTGCGGTCCATTATCACAGAGCTGCGCAGCCAAGATGGCGTTTCGCGCCTACCCAATCTTGGCATTTACAAGGAAGACCGGACAGAAGACTCACTGCTTCCGCAACTTTACCCTGTACAACTACAAGGAGAGCAGCCCGGAGGAGACCTGACCGGTACTTTACTCAGATTTAAAGAGGGTAACCCGGTGCAATCAAGCACAGATGACACACTCCACACCGTAACTGACATGCCGGGAATGGAAGGACTCTCACGGATTAAGGCAAAGCAGCGCCCGATGCCTGTCATGTTACTTTGCCGAAACCTGCAGCTGTGCCTGAGCTCTAGCACTTTTGTATTACCGAGCTGGACAGCAGAACCCGGTGGGCACTCAACGATACAACCACACCAGCCGCTCATATCACTCACTGCCGTGAGCACTATTGAACTTGAAAGGGAAACGTATGGACCCGTGCTTGCAGGGATTTTAACAGCACAGCGCCAGAGAAACCAAAGGCTGATCCCCACGATGCATATTGGACGGCTGAAGAGCCCTTTTGACCCGGGCGGTTGAGCTTTATCTTTGCTACCCCCACTAATCCTTAGGCCGTGCTCCGGAGGCACTAGGACTGTGGTTTGTGAACTCAGGCTCATCTTAAATGGAACTTTGTGGGGACTAAGTTTAGCGTTAATGTAGAGACTTATAATTCTACACATTGCACCCATTGAACACTGTTATTTTCTCTTAACCCTTTTAAGCTAATCTACCCCGCCAGGCTTCTAGAGGAGGCAGAAGACGTTACATATGGCTACTTAGACCAATGCCTGAAAGTGACTGTTTAAATAACTCTCACTCTTGAAACCTGTGTTCGCTGAACGTCTGTGCTCCTAATGCGTTGTTAATTATATCTGCTTGTTAATATAATGTAATTTCGGTATACTTAACAGCTACCAGACATCACACTTTAAGCAATAGCTGCCATTTAAGTTTTTGGTTTTGTCAGCGTATATATTCTCTCCGCCTAAATAAAACACCCAGTAGAGGTTCATTTATAGCTTACTGATCTCAATACAACTAGTTACCTAACTTTATAGCTTACAAAGTTACCCTAGCCGATAGGATTATAATGGTTTAGACTCATGTGTGTTGCTTCCCTCTATTCAACAACATATATTCCTTAAGCTCATATGAAGTTCTATTTATTTACCCATTTGACAAGGTTTCTGAGAGATCTATTAGGCTCTCATAGTTGCAAATGTAAATGCATGACTATGTACCTAGGATCTTTATATGTATTCTTACATTGTATGTTATGTTGCGCCCTATAATCCATATATTGTATTACTCCCCCTCACACATAATTTTGACAAGAGATACCCCTACTTATTTGATACTTTTCTCCTTTTCTGCACTTTCACATATCTTAGGTGTAAAAGCTCACTCTGTTCTCTTACACACCTTCATACACAAATATGGTTACGTGTAGCTGCCATATCTATTCTGGGCAAAATTTTACATTGTACAACTGCTATGTGGTACTGTGATCTGCTGAGATGTGGGCTATAAATAATTATAGCTTTTCCTACAAACTAACTATATGAGCTAGCTGGTTGGTATGCTTTGGATAGGGCAATGGCATGTCATATTGCTCTATAGATCATTGTAATTGAATATAGTATATTAATTGTTAGATTTATTCTTATAAGGCCTCTGATACGCTCTTTGTCCTCTACATATCATGGTTAAACTTCATACTATACCCTCCGCCCTCCATGTTTAAACTAATGACTATGTTTATGTGCTGTTTAAAATGTTACTCTAAGGTCGCAAACTTGTTGTGAGGACTTTTAGTCACCTTGTGTATATATATCTTTAAGCTTATTCACTCAAGACTTGTCTAGGTACTACAGTTAATCCTTTTCCAACTTGCAGGCCTAAAACCTATAGTGATATGCTACCAACTTAGCGACCAAGATGTTAGAATATTTTTGTCTATCTCATATAGTCCTCTACTGGTCAGACCTAGTAGAGGAATAGCTTAGCAACTACAGTTTAGGTAGCATATTACACGTAATATTTAAATTGTCCCTAAAACACCGCTATATATGTAGAGTTTTCTAGGAATATCATTTATAATTACTTCCTGAATGCACTATGCTCCTCACTACTAATTTAACAAGCAACAGGTTGTTTCCTGGCAGTTTGGCTAGTTGATAATATATTATAACTCTTATGTACTCCTTGCATCATCCTACCTTGGTATTACATGAGGCTCCGCCCCCCATTTCCCTTCCCTGTCCCACTTAGAGCGGCTATTGCCCGCTGAATTCCCTTTTTCCCTCCCCGCTAACATCGGCCCAAGAGTGGTCGATTCACATGCTAACTCTCCACAGGTTGATACTGTTGACTCAGATAATTTAAAGGGTGTTTTCTATTATGTTGTGGAGATCATTTATTAATAACATAATATAAAATGAAGTTTTATTCTATTTCGCCTAAACTTTTGCCTATAGCCGTTTTCAGATCTAATATGAGAGTCACTCTCTACATGTGTATTTAGTTTTGCTCACAATTCTGGCTAATAGACAATGTATTATCTATTTTGAATGTAACATTTGCTCAAGGGCGAACCCTGTTTGTTTATCTTTATCTCAACTTCAATAAAAATTACTTTTCAAAAAAAAAAATTAAATTTGGAGTGTTCTCCAATTTATTGGGGCTATCTCTACTCCTACTAATTATGCTATTGTTTCTATAGCAAAATAGTATTTATTTTCCTTTATATAGTTGTATCTTATTTATGGAAAATTATTTAGTTTCAGGTACTTTTCTTGGTCCTGTGATATTGCAATTGCTTCATTTTTTCTGTTTACTTTAAGATCAAGTATCAGATTATGATTTATTTTAGCATTGTTAAAGGGACAACATTTACTAGACTAGGTGCTGTTGCATTTGTCTTGTTGTTTTGCATTTTGCAAGTCCTCTGTTTTGACTGGTCCTTTTAACTGGACTATCATACTAATGATTTCATTTGTGTCTTCTTTTTATTGAATATATTCGCAAATGAGGGTTAATCTATGTCTTTAGCTATTTTAGCTAGAAAAATTTTGTGATTTTTAAAAAAAGAGAAAATCCATATTTCTTTTGTTCTGTTAGTCTGGGCTTCAAGATTGAGTTCTAAGACTAAAACTTTAAGCTTATACTAGTTTGGTTGTTCTTATTAAGGAACGAATTCCTGAGTTCTTTCCCAAGTAACATGTTTATAATTGGGGTTCGAATCAGCTCCCTAATATTGCGATGTACGTGCCGTATTCCAGCTTGGCTGGTAAGGGGCAGGTTAAGACTTCTTTGAAATTTATTTTGGTTCTATTTTTTCCAAATTTCTTTGATTTTATTCCAGTAAGGCTAACACTTTCTTTAAGTGTGTTCCTGTCCTATATATTCTGGGTACTGTTGAAGCATGGCTGGGCACCCATGGGGTTCAAGCGCTGCTCAGACCTGGAATCTTCTGGGGTATTTCTTCCAGTTCCTTTTTTAGGAACTGGGTTTTGGAGTTTTATTCCAACTATTTTGCCTTTTTATGGTCGCTGGTAGCATTATTTGTTTTCATTAGATACAATAAATGCATATTTCTCCAACATAGGTGTGTCCGGTCCACGGCGTCATCCTTACTTGTGGGATATTCTCCTCCCCAACAGGAAATGGCAAAGAGCCCAGCAAAGCTGGCCATATAGTCCCTCCCAGGCTCCGCCTACCCCAGTCATTCTCTTTGCTGTTGCACAGGCAACATCTCCACGGAGATGGCTAAGAGTTTTTTTGGTGTTTAAATGTAGTTTTATTCTTCAATCAAGAGTTTGTTATTTTAAAATAGTGCTGGTATGTACTATTTACTCTGAAACAGAAAAGAGATGAAGATTTCTGTTTGTAAGAGGAAAATTATTTTAGCAACCGTTACTAAAATCGATGGCTGTTTCCACACAGGACTGTTGAGGTGAATTAACTTCAGTTGGGGGAAACAGTGAGCAGACTTTTGCTGCTTGAGGTATGACACATTTCTAACAAGACTTGGTAATGCTGGAAGCTGTCATTTTCCCTATGGGAACCGGTAAGCCATTTTCTTAGTTTAGTATAAGAATAAAGGGCTTCATTAGGGTTTAAAAAACTGGTAGACATTTTTCTGGGCTAAAACGATTACTTTACTAAGCATATTTGGCAGATTATAACTATTAATAGTTATTATAATCTTGGGGATTGTTTTAAAAAAACGGCAGGCACTGTATTGGACACCTTTTTCACTGGGGGCCTTTTCTAGTCATAGGCAGAGCCTCATTTTCGCGCCACTAATGTGCAGTTGTTTTTGGAAAGCAAGGCATGCAGATGCATGTGTGAGGAGCTAAGAACCACTGAAAAAGCTTATAGAAGGCATCATTTGGTATCGTATTCCCCTCTGGGCTTGGTTGGGTCTCAGCAAAGCAGATACCTGGGACTGTATAGGGGTTAAATGTAAAAACCGGTTCCGTTATTTTAAGGGTTAAAGCTTTCAAATTTGGTGTGCAATACTTTTAAGGCTTTAAGATACTGTGGTGAAATTTTGGTGAATTTTGAACAATTCCTTCATACTTTTTCACATATTCAGTAATAAAGTGTGTTCAGTTTAAAATTTAAAGTGACAGTAACGGTTTTATTGTAAAACGTTTTTTGTGCTTTGTTGACAAGTTTAAGCCTGTTTAACATGTCTGAACCATCAGATAACGATGTTCTATATGTATGAAAGCCAAGGTTTCTCCCCATTTAAATATATGTGATAATTGTGTCATAGTGTCCAAACAAAGTAGGGACAATAATGCCATAGATAATGATATTGCCCATGATGATTCCTCAAATGAGGGGAGTAAGCATGGTACTGCATCATCCCCTTCTGTGTCTACACCAGTTTTGCCCACACAAGAGGCCCCTAGTACATCTAGTGCGCCAATACTTATTACCATGCAACAATTAACGGCTGTAATGGATAATTCTATTGCAAACATTTTATCCAAAATGCCTACTTATCAGAGAAAGCGCGATTGCTCTGTTTTAAACACTGAAGAGCAAGAGGACGCTGATGATAACTGTTCTGACATGCCCTCACACCAATCTGAAGGGGCCAGGAGGGAGGTTTTGTCTGAGGGAGAAATTTCAGATTCAGGGAAAATTTCTCAACAAGCTGAACCTGATGTTGTAACATTTAAATTTAAATTAGAACATCTCCACGCACTACTTAAGGAGGTATTATCTACTCTGGATGATTGTGACAATTTGGTCATTCCAAAGAAATTATGTAAGATGGACAAGTTCCTAGAGGTTCCGGTGTCCCCTGATGCTTTTCCTATACCCAAGCGGGTGGCGGACATAGTAAATAAGGAGTGGGAAAGGCCCGGCATACCTTTTGTTCCTCCCCCTATATTTAAGAAATTATTTCCTATAGTCGACCCCAGAAAGGACTTATGGCAGACAGTCCCCAAGGTCGAGGGGGCGGTTTCTACTCTAAACAAACGCACTACTATTCCTATAGAAGATAGTTGTGCTTTCAAGATCCTATGGATAAAAAGTTAGAGGGTTTGCTTAAAAAGATGTTTGTTCAGCAAGGTTACCTTCTACAACCAATTTCATGCATTGTTCCTGTCACTACAGCTGCGTGTTTCTGGTTCAAAGAACTAGAAAAGTCGCTCAATAAAGAATCTTCGTATGAGGAGGTTATGGACAGAGTTCAAGCACTTAAATTGGCTAACTCTTTTATTTTAGATGCCGCTTTGCAATTAGCTAGATTAGCGGCGAATAATTCAGGGTTTGCTATCGTGGCGCGCAGAGCGCTTTGGCTAAAGTCTTGGTCAGCGGATGTGTCCTCCAAGACCAAATTGCTTAACATCCCTTTCAAGGGTAAAACACTGTTTGGCCCTGACTTGAAAGAGATTATTTCAGACATCACTGGGGGAAAGGGCCACGCCCTTCCTCAGGATAGGTCTTTTAAGGCTAAAAATAAGCCAAATTTTCGTCCCTTTCGCAGAAACGGACCAGCCTCAAATTCTACATCCTCTAAGTAAGAGGGTAATACTTCTCAAACCAAGCCAGCCTGGAGACCGATGCAAGGCTGGAACAAGGGTAAGCAGGCCAAGAAACCTGCCACTGCTACCAAAACAGCGTGAAGTGTTGGCCCCTGATCCGGGACCGGATCTGGTGGGGGGCAGACTTTCTCTCTTTGCTCAGGCTTGGGCATGAGATATTCAGGATCCTTGGGCGCTAGAAATAGTTTCTCAAGGTTATCTCCTGGAATTCAGGGAACTACCCCCAAGGGGAAGGTTCCACAGGTCTCAATTATATTCGAACCAAATAAAAAGACAGGCATTCTTACATTGTGTAGAAGACCTGTCAAGAATGGGAGTGATTCATCCTGTTCCATTAGGAGAACAAGGGATGGGGTTTTACTCCAACCTGTTCATAGTTCCCAAAAAAGAGGGAACATTCAGACCATTTTTAGATCTCAAGATTCTAAACAAGTTTCTAAGGGTTTCATCGTTCAAAATGGAAACCATTCGAACGATCCTTCCTACCTTCCAGGAAGGTCAATTCATGACCACGGTGGAATTAAAGGATGCGTACCTACATATTCCTATCCACAAGGAACATCTTCGGTTCCTAAGGTTCGCCTTTCTGGACAAGCATTACCAGTTTGTGGCACTTCCATTCGGATTAGCCACTGCTCCAAGGATTTTCACAAAGGTACTAGGGTCCCTTCTAGCGGTGCTAAGACCAAGGTGCATTGCAGTAGTACCTTACTTGGACGACATCCTGATTCAAGTGTCGTCTCTGTCAAAAGCAAGGACTCATACGGACATTGTCCTAGCCTTTCTCAGATCTCACAGGTGGAAAGTGAACATAGAAAAAAGTTCTCTGTCCCCGTCAACAAGAGTTCCCTTCTTGGGAACAATAATAGTTTCCTTAGAAATGAAGATTTTTCTGACAGAGGCCAGAAAATCAAACTTATAAGCTCTTGTCAGGTACTTCATTCTGTTCTTCTTCCTTCCATAGCGCAGTGCATGGAAGTAATAGGTTTGATGGTTGCGGCAATGGACATAGTTCCTTTTGCACGAATTCATCTAAGACCATTACAACTGTGCATGCTCAGACTGTGGAATGGGGATTATACAGACTTGTCTCCGACGATCCAAGTAGATCAAAGGACCAGAGATTCACTCCGTTGGTGGCTGACCCTGGACAACCTGTCACAGGGAATGAGCTTCCGCAGACCAGAGTGGGTCATTGTCACGACCAACGCCAGTCTGGTGGGCTGGGGCGCGGTCTGGGAACCCCTGAAAGCTCAGGGTCTATGGTCTCGGGAAGACTCTCTTCTTCCGATAAACATTCTGGAACTGAGAGCGATATTCAATGCTCTCAAGGCTTGGCCTCGACTAGCAAAGGCCAAATTCATAAGGTGTCAATCAGACAATATGACGACTGTTGCATATATCAACCATCAGGGGGGAACAAGGAGTTCCCTGGTGATGGAGGAGCATCCGGGGGAGTGGGAACTCCATCCGGAAATCTTTGCCCAAATAACTCAATTATGGGGCATTCCAGACATGGATCTGATGGCCTCTCGTCAGAACTTCAAGGTCCCTTGTTACGGGTCCAAATCCAGGGATCCCAAGGCGACTCTAGTGGATACAATAGTAGCACCTTGGATCTTCAACCTAGCTTATGTATTCCCACCGTTTCCTCTCATTCCCAGGCTGGTAGCCAGGATCAATCAGGAGAGGGCTTCGGTGATCTTGATAGTTCCTGCGTGGCCACGCAGGACTTGGTATGCAGACCTGGTGAATATGTCATCGGCTCCACCATGGAAGCTACCTTTGAGACAGGACCTTCTTGTTCAGGGTCCATTCGAACATCCGAATCTGGTTTCCCTCCAACTGACTGCTTGGAGATTGAACGCTTGATTCTATCAAAGCGTGGGTTTTCAGATTCTGTAATAGATACTCTTATTCAGGCTAGAAAGCCTGTAACTAGAAAAATTTACCATAAAATATGGAAAAACTATATCTGTTGGTGTGAATCTAAAGGATTCCCATGGAACAAGATAAAATTCCTAAGATTCTTTCCTTTCTACATGAAGGTTTGGAGAAAGGATTATCTGCAAGTTCTCTGAAGGGACAGATCTCTGCTTTATCTGTTTTACTTCACAAAAGGCTGGCAGCTGTGCCAGACGTTTAAGCGTTTGTTCAGGCTCTGGTTAGAATCAAGCCTGTTTACAGACCTTTGACTCCTCCCTGGAGTCTTAATCTAGTTCTTTCAGTTCTTCAAGGGGTTCCGTTTGAACCCTTACATTCCGTAGATATTAAGTTATTATCGTGGAAAGTGTTGTTTTTTGGTTGCAATTTCTTCTGCTAGAAGAGTTTCTGAGTTATCTGCTCTGCAGTGTTCTCCGCCCTATCTGGTCCATGCAGATAAGGTGGTTTTGCGTACTGAGCCTGGTTTTCTTCCGAAGGTTGTTTCCAACAAAAATATTAACCAGGAGATAGTTGTGCCTTCTTTGTGTCCGAATCCAGTTTCAGAGAAGGAACGTTTGTTACACAATTTGGACGTAGTCCGTGCTCTAAAATTCTATTTAGAGGTTACTGAAGGTTTCAGACAAACATCTTCTTCGTTTGTTGTTTATTCTGGTAAAAGGAGAGGTAAAAAAGCAACTTCTACCTCTCTTTCCTTTTGGCTTAAAAGCATTATCAGATTGGCTTTTGAGACTGACGGACGGCAGCCTCCTGAAGATATCACAGCTCACTCCACTAGGGCTGTGGCTTCCACATGGGCCTTCAAGAACGAGGCTCCTGTTGACCAGATATGTAAGGCAGCGACTTGGTCTTCACTGCACTCTTTTGCCAAATTTTACAAATTTTATACTTTTGCTTCTTCGGAGGCTATTTTTGGGAGAAAGGTTTTGCAAGCCGTGGTGCCTTCCGTTTAGGTGACCTGATTTGCTCCCTCCCTTCATCCGTGTCCTAAAGCTTTGGTATTGGTTCCCACAAGTAAGGATGACGCCGTGGACCGGACACACCTATGTTGGAGAAAACAGAATTTATGCTTACCTGATAAATTACTTTCTCCAACGGTGTGTCCGGTCCACGGCCCGCCCTGGTTTTTTAATCAGGTCTGATGAATTATTTTCTCTAACTACAGTCACCACGTTACCATATGGTTTCTCCTATATATATTTCCTCCTGTCCGTCGGTCGAATGACTGGGGTAGGCGGAGCCTGGGAGGGACTATATGGCCAGCTTTGCTGGGCTCTTTGCCATTTCCTGTTGGGGAGGAGAATATCCCACAAGTAAGGATGACGCCGTGGACCGGACACACCGTTGGAGAAAGTAATTTATCAGGTAAGCATAAATTCTGTTTTTTCATTTTTCTGTTTTCATTCAGATTATTTCCTGAGGATGCAGAATCTCATATGATTCACTTTGCTCTTCAGGACATATTTAGAGGATCTTTTTTTCAAAAGTTCTTGATTCCTCACGTAAGGGTCACCTTTTTTAGGTTTCCAGATGGTTTATGTCACTGTCTTTGTCTATATCAGGACAAGGGACAATTTGTATTGGGTTCCGTCTGTCGGTACCTTTAGTCTCTATTATTTCCTTCAGTTGCTATTTATGCATAGAAGTTTTTAACAGCATTGGATTCAATTCCCTTTGCTCATTTTTAATGGAAAGATCCTTTCCGGCTTTTTATGAGTGTTGTTTTCTTCAAAAACATGGTTGGAGGATCAATTAACCAATCAGTTTGTTGATTCCTCAGACAAGAGTAACCTTTTTTTAGGTTTCCAGATAGATTCAGTGTCCATGACTCTGTCTCTGTCGGACAAGAGACGTCTGAATTTGGTTTCAGCTTATCGAAACCTTCAGTCTCAATTATTCCTTCGGTAGCCTTATGCATGGAAATTCTAGGTCTTATGACTGCTGCATCGGACGCGATCCCCTTTGCTCGTTTTCACATGCGACCTCTTCAGCTCTGTATGCTGAACCAGTGGTGCAAGGATTATCCTAAGATATCTCATTTAATATCTTTAAAACCGATTGTTCGACACCCTCTGATGTGGTACAGACCACCATCGTTTAGTTCAGGGGGCTTCTTTTGTTCTTCTTTTGTTATTCCAACCTGGACTGTGATCTCAACAGATGCAAGTCTGACAGGTTGGGGAGCTGTATGGGGGTTTCTGACAGCACAAGGGGTTTGGGAATCTCAGGAGGTGAGATTTCCAATCAACATTTTGGAACTCCGTGCAATTTTCAGAGCTCTTCAGTCGTGGCCTCTTCTAAAGAGAGAGTCGTGCATTTGTTTTCAGACGGACAATGTCACAAATGTGGCATATGTCTATCATCATGAGGGTCTCACAGTCCTCTGGCTATAAGGAAGTATCTCAAATACTTGTATGGGCGAAATCCAGCTCCTGTCTAATTTCTGCGGTTCATATCCCAGGTATAGACAATTGGGAAGCGGATTGTCTCAGTCGCCAAATGCTACATCCGGGCGAATGGTCTTCACCCAGAGGTTTTTTCTTCAGATTGTTCCAATATGGGGACTTCCAGAAATAGATCTGATGGCTTCTCATCTAAACAAGAAGCTTCCCAGGTATCTGTCCAGATCCAGGGATCCTCAGGCGGAGGCAGTGGATGCATTGTCACTTCCTTGGAAGTTTCATCCTGTCTATATCTTTCCGCCTCTAGTTCTTCTTTCAGGAGTGATTTCCAATCTTCTAAAGGAGCGTTCGTTTATTCTGCTGGTGGCTCCAGCATGGCCTCACAGGTTTTGGTATGCGGATCTTGTCCGGATGGCTTTATGCCATCCGTGGACTCTTCCGTTAAGTCCAGACCTTCTATCACAAGGTCCTTTTTTTCCATCAGGATCTCAAATCCTTAAATTGAAGGTATGGAGATTGAACGCTTGATTCTCAGTCATAGAGGTTTCTCTGACTCCGTAATTAATACTATGTTGCAGGCTCGTAACTCTGTATCTAGGATGATATATTATTGAGTCTGGAAGACTTGCATTTTTTGGTGTTTTTCTCATCATTTTTCTTGGCATTCTTTTAGAATTCCTAGAATTTGACAGTTTCTTCAGGATGTTTTGGATAAGTTTTGTCTGCAAGTTCCTTACAAGGACAAATCTTTGCTCTTTCTGTTCTTTTTTACAGAAAGATTGCTAGTTTTCCTGATTTTTATTGTTTTGTACAAACTTTGGTTTGTATAAAACTTGTCATTAAGTCAATCTCTCCTCCTTGGAGTTTGAATTTGGTTCTGGGGGCTCTTCAAGCTCCTCCGTTTGAACCTATGCATTCTCTGGTCATTAAATTACTTTCTTGGAAAGTTTTGTTTCTTTTGGCCATCTCTTCTGCTAGAAGAAGTTTCTGAATTTTTCTGCTCTTTCTTGTGAGTCTCCTTTTCTGATTTTTCATCAGGATAAGGCGGTGTTGCGAACTTCTTTTAAATTTTTTCCTAAGGTTGTGAATTCTAACAACATTAGTAGAGAAATTGTAGTTCCTTCATTATGTCCTAATCCTAAGAATTCTAAGGAGAGATCTTGCATTCTTTGGATGTAGTTAGAGTTTTGAAACATTATGTTGAAGCTACTAAGAATTTCTGAAAGACTTCTAGTCTTTTTGTTATCTTTTCCAGTTCTAGGAAAGGTCAGAAGGCCTCTGCCATTTCTTTGGCATCTTGGTGGAAATCTTTGTTTCATCATGCTTATGTCGAGTCAGGTAAAACTCTGCCTCAAAGGTTTACAGCTCATTCTGCTAGGTCAGTTTCTACTTCCTGGGCGTTTTGGAATGAAGCTTCGGTTGATCAGATTTGCAAAGCAGCAACTTGATTTTCTTTGCATATTTTTACTAAATTCTACCTTTTTGATGTGTTTTCTTCTTCTGAAGCAGTTTTTGGTAGAAAAATACTTCAGGCAGCTGTTTCAGTTTGATTCTTCTGCTTATAATATCAGTTTTTTTCATTATAAGATTTAAACTTTGTTTTGGGTGTGGATTATTTTCAGCGGAATTGGCTGTCTTTATTTTATCCCTCCCTCTCTAGTGACTCTTGCGTGGAAGATCCACATCTTGGGTAGTCATTATCCCATACGTCACTAGCTCATGGACTCTTGCTAATTACATGAAAGAAAACATAATTTATGTAAGAACTTACCTGATAAATTCATTTCTTTCATATTAGCAAGAGTCCATGAGGCCCACCCTTTTTGTGGTGGTTATGATTTTTTTGTATAAAGCACAATTATTCCAATTCCTTACATTCCGTAGATATTAAGTTATTATCGTGGAAAGTTTTGTTTTTTGGTTGCAATTTCTTCTGCTAGAAGAGTTTCTGAGTTATCTGCTCTGCAGTGTTCTCCGCCCTATCTGGTCCATGCAGATAAGGTGGTTTTGCGTACTGAGCCTGGTTTTCTTCCGAAGGTTGTTTCCAACAAAAATATTAACCAGGAGATAGTTGTGCCTTCTTTGTGTCCGAATCCAGTTTCAGAGAAGGAACGTTTGTTACACAATTTGGACGTAGTCCGTGCTCTAAAATTCTATTTAGAGGTTACTGAAGGTTTCAGACAAACATCTTCTTCGTTTGTTGTTTATTCTGGTAAAAGGAGAGGTAAAAAAGCAACTTCTACCTCTCTTTCCTTTTGGCTTAAAAGCATTATCAGATTGGCTTTTGAGACTGCCGGACGGCAGCCTCCTGAAGATATCACAGCTCACTCCACTAGGGCTGTGGCTTCCACATGGGCCTTCAAGAACGAGGCTCCTGTTGACCAGATATGTAAGGCAGCGACTTGGTCTTCACTGCACTCTTTTGCCAAATTTTACAAATTTTATACTTTTGCTTCTTCGGAGGCTATTTTTGGGAGAAAGGTTTTGCAAGCCGTGGTGCCTTCCGTTTAGGTGACCTGATTTGCTCCCTCCCTTCATCCGTGTCCTAAAGCTTTGGTATTGGTTCCCACAAGTAAGGATGACGCCGTGGACCGGACACACCTATGTTGGAGAAAACAGAATTTATGCTTACCTGATAAATTACTTTCTCCAACGGTGTGTCCGGTCCACGGCCCGCCCTGGTTTTTTAATCAGGTCTGATGAATTATTTTCTCTAACTACAGTCACCACGTTACCATATGGTTTCTCCTATATATATTTCCTCCTGTCCGTCGGTCGAATGACTGGGGTAGGCGGAGCCTGGGAGGGACTATATGGCCAGCTTTGCTGGGCTCTTTGCCATTTCCTGTTGGGGAGGAGAATATCCCACAAGTAAGGATGACGCCGTGGACCGGACACACCGTTGGAGAAAGTAATTTATCAGGTAAGCATAAATTCTGTTTTTTCATTTTTCTGTTTTCATTCAGATTATTTCCTGAGGATGCAGAATCTCATATGATTCACTTTGCTCTTCAGGACATATTTAGAGGATCTTTTTTTCAAAAGTTCTTGATTCCTCACGTAAGGGTCACCTTTTTTAGGTTTCCAGATGGTTTATGTCACTGTCTTTGTCTCTATCAGGACAAGGGACAATTTGTATTGGGTTCCGTCTGTCGGTACCTTTAGTCTCTATTATTTCCTTCAGTTGCTATTTATGCATAGAAGTTTTTAACAGCATTGGATTCAATTCCCTTTGCTCATTTTTAATGGAAAGATCCTTTCCGGCTTTTTATGAGTGTTGTTTTCTTCAAAAACATGGTTGGAGGATCAATTAACCAATCAGTTTGTTGATTCCTCAGACAAGAGTAACCTTTTTTTAGGTTTCCAGATAGATTCAGTGTCCATGACTCTGTCTCTGTCGGACAAGAGACGTCTGAATTTGGTTTCAGCTTATCGAAACCTTCAGTCTCAATTATTCCTTCGGTAGCCTTATGCATGGAAATTCTAGGTCTTATGACTGCTGCATCGGACGCGATCCCCTTTGCTCGTTTTCACATGCGACCTCTTCAGCTCTGTATGCTGAACCAGTGGTGCAAGGATTATCCTAAGATATCTCATTTAATATCTTTAAAACCGATTGTTCGACACCCTCTGATGTGGTACAGACCACCATCGTTTAGTTCAGGGGGCTTCTTTTGTTCTTCTTTTGTTATTCCAACCTGGACTGTGATCTCAACAGATGCAAGTCTGACAGGTTGGGGAGCTGTATGGGGGTTTCTGACAGCACAAGGGGTTTGGGAATCTCAGGAGGTGAGATTTCCAATCAACATTTTGGAACTCCGTGCAATTTTCAGAGCTCTTCAGTCGTGGCCTCTTCTAAAGAGAGAGTCGTGCATTTGTTTTCAGACGGACAATGTCACAAATGTGGCATATGTCTATCATCATGAGGGTCTCACAGTCCTCTGGCTATAAGGAAGTATCTCAAATACTTGTATGGGCGAAATCCAGCTCCTGTCTAATTTCTGCGGTTCATATCCCAGGTATAGACAATTGGGAAGCGGATTGTCTCAGTCGCCAAATGCTACATCCGGGCGAATGGTCTTCACCCAGAGGTTTTTTCTTCAGATTGTTCCAATATGGGGACTTCCAGAAATAGATCTGATGGCTTCTCATCTAAACAAGAAGCTTCCCAGGTATCTGTCCAGATCCAGGGATCCTCAGGCGGAGGCAGTGGATGCATTGTCACTTCCTTGGAAGTTTCATCCTGTCTATATCTTTCCGCCTCTAGTTCTTCTTTCAGGAGTGATTTCCAATCTTCTAAAGGAGCGTTCGTTTATTCTGCTGGTGGCTCCAGCATGGCCTCACAGGTTTTGGTATGCGGATCTTGTCCGGATGGCTTTATGCCATCCGTGGACTCTTCCGTTAAGTCCAGACCTTCTATCACAAGGTCCTTTTTTTCCATCAGGATCTCAAATCCTTAAATTGAAGGTATGGAGATTGAACGCTTGATTCTCAGTCATAGAGGTTTCTCTGACTCCGTAATTAATACTATGTTGCAGGCTCGTAACTCTGTATCTAGGATGATATATTATTGAGTCTGGAAGACTTGCATTTTTTGGTGTTTTTCTCATCATTTTTCTTGGCATTCTTTTAGAATTCCTAGAATTTGACAGTTTCTTCAGGATGTTTTGGATAAGTTTTGTCTGCAAGTTCCTTACAAGGACAAATCTTTGCTCTTTCTGTTCTTTTTTACAGAAAGATTGCTAGTTTTCCTGATTTTTATTGTTTTGTACAAACTTTGGTTTGTATAAAACTTGTCATTAAGTCAATCTCTCCTCCTTGGAGTTTGAATTTGGTTCTGGGGGCTCTTCAAGCTCCTCCGTTTGAACCTATGCATTCTCTGGTCATTAAATTACTTTCTTGGAAAGTTTTGTTTCTTTTGGCCATCTCTTCTGCTAGAAGAAGTTTCTGAATTTTTCTGCTCTTTCTTGTGAGTCTCCTTTTCTGATTTTTCATCAGGATAAGGCGGTGTTGCGAACTTCTTTTAAATTTTTTCCTAAGGTTGTGAATTCTAACAACATTAGTAGAGAAATTGTAGTTCCTTCATTATGTCCTAATCCTAAGAATTCTAAGGAGAGATCTTGCATTCTTTGGATGTAGTTAGAGTTTTGAAACATTATGTTGAAGCTACTAAGAATTTCCGAAAGACTTCTAGTCTTTTTGTTATCTTTTCCAGTTCTAGGAAAGGTCAGAAGGCCTCTGCCATTTCTTTGGCATCTTGGTGGAAATCTTTGTTTCATCATGCTTATGTCGAGTCAGGTAAAACTCTGCCTCAGAGGTTTACAGCTCATTCTGCTAGGTCAGTTTCTACTTCCTGGGCGTTTTGGAATGAAGCTTCGGTTGATCAGATTTGCAAAGCAGCAACTTGATTTTCTTTGCATATTTTTACTAAATTCTACCTTTTTGATGTGTTTTCTTCTTCTGAAGCAGTTTTTGGTAGAAAAATACTTCAGGCAGCTGTTTCAGTTTGATTCTTCTGCTTATAATATCAGTTTTTTTCATTATAAGATTTAAACTTTGTTTTGGGTGTGGATTATTTTCAGCGGAATTGGCTGTCTTTATTTTATCCCTCCCTCTCTAGTGACTCTTGCGTGGAAGATCCACATCTTGGGTAGTCATTATCCCATACGTCACTAGCTCATGGACTCTTGCTAATTACATGAAAGAAAACATAATTTATGTAAGAACTTACCTGATAAATTCATTTCTTTCATATTAGCAAGAGTCCATGAGGCCCACCCTTTTTGTGGTGGTTATGATTTTTTTGTATAAAGCACAATTATTCCAATTCCTTACATTCCGTAGATATTAAGTTATTATCGTGGAAAGTTTTGTTTTTTGGTTGCAATTTCTTCTGCTAGAAGAGTTTCTGAGTTATCTGCTCTGCAGTGTTCTCCGCCCTATCTGGTCCATGCAGATAAGGTGGTTTTGCGTACTGAGCCTGGTTTTCTTCCGAAGGTTGTTTCCAACAAAAATATTAACCAGGAGATAGTTGTGCCTTCTTTGTGTCCGAATCCAGTTTCAGAGAAGGAACGTTTGTTACACAATTTGGACGTAGTCCGTGCTCTAAAATTCTATTTAGAGGTTACTGAAGGTTTCAGACAAACATCTTCTTCGTTTGTTGTTTATTCTGGTAAAAGGAGAGGTAAAAAAGCAACTTCTACCTCTCTTTCCTTTTGGCTTAAAAGCATTATCAGATTGGCTTTTGAGACTGCCGGACGGCAGCCTCCTGAAGATATCACAGCTCACTCCACTAGGGCTGTGGCTTCCACATGGGCCTTCAAGAACGAGGCTCCTGTTGACCAGATATGTAAGGCAGCGACTTGGTCTTCACTGCACTCTTTTGCCAAATTTTACAAATTTTATACTTTTGCTTCTTCGGAGGCTATTTTTGGGAGAAAGGTTTTGCAAGCCGTGGTGCCTTCCGTTTAGGTGACCTGATTTGCTCCCTCCCTTCATCCGTGTCCTAAAGCTTTGGTATTGGTTCCCACAAGTAAGGATGACGCCGTGGACCGGACACACCTATGTTGGAGAAAACAGAATTTATGCTTACCTGATAAATTACTTTCTCCAACGGTGTGTCCGGTCCACGGCCCGCCCTGGTTTTTTAATCAGGTCTGATGAATTATTTTCTCTAACTACAGTCACCACGTTACCATATGGTTTCTCCTATATATATTTCCTCCTGTCCGTCGGTCGAATGACTGGGGTAGGCGGAGCCTGGGAGGGACTATATGGCCAGCTTTGCTGGGCTCTTTGCCATTTCCTGTTGGGGAGGAGAATATCCCACAAGTAAGGATGACGCCGTGGACCGGACACACCGTTGGAGAAAGTAATTTATCAGGTAAGCATAAATTCTGTTTTTTCATTTTTCTGTTTTCATTCAGATTATTTCCTGAGGATGCAGAATCTCATATGATTCACTTTGCTCTTCAGGACATATTTAGAGGATCTTTTTTTCAAAAGTTCTTGATTCCTCACGTAAGGGTCACCTTTTTTAGGTTTCCAGATGGTTTATGTCACTGTCTTTGTCTCTATCAGGACAAGGGACAATTTGTATTGGGTTCCGTCTGTCGGTACCTTTAGTCTCTATTATTTCCTTCAGTTGCTATTTATGCATAGAAGTTTTTAACAGCATTGGATTCAATTCCCTTTGCTCATTTTTAATGGAAAGATCCTTTCCGGCTTTTTATGAGTGTTGTTTTCTTCAAAAACATGGTTGGAGGATCAATTAACCAATCAGTTTGTTGATTCCTCAGACAAGAGTAACCTTTTTTTAGGTTTCCAGATAGATTCAGTGTCCATGACTCTGTCTCTGTCGGACAAGAGACGTCTGAATTTGGTTTCAGCTTATCGAAACCTTCAGTCTCAATTATTCCTTCGGTAGCCTTATGCATGGAAATTCTAGGTCTTATGACTGCTGCATCGGACGCGATCCCCTTTGCTCGTTTTCACATGCGACCTCTTCAGCTCTGTATGCTGAACCAGTGGTGCAAGGATTATCCTAAGATATCTCATTTAATATCTTTAAAACCGATTGTTCGACACCCTCTGATGTGGTACAGACCACCATCGTTTAGTTCAGGGGGCTTCTTTTGTTCTTCTTTTGTTATTCCAACCTGGACTGTGATCTCAACAGATGCAAGTCTGACAGGTTGGGGAGCTGTATGGGGGTTTCTGACAGCACAAGGGGTTTGGGAATCTCAGGAGGTGAGATTTCCAATCAACATTTTGGAACTCCGTGCAATTTTCAGAGCTCTTCAGTCGTGGCCTCTTCTAAAGAGAGAGTCGTGCATTTGTTTTCAGACGGACAATGTCACAAATGTGGCATATGTCTATCATCATGAGGGTCTCACAGTCCTCTGGCTATAAGGAAGTATCTCAAATACTTGTATGGGCGAAATCCAGCTCCTGTCTAATTTCTGCGGTTCATATCCCAGGTATAGACAATTGGGAAGCGGATTGTCTCAGTCGCCAAATGCTACATCCGGGCGAATGGTCTTCACCCAGAGGTTTTTTCTTCAGATTGTTCCAATATGGGGACTTCCAGAAATAGATCTGATGGCTTCTCATCTAAACAAGAAGCTTCCCAGGTATCTGTCCAGATCCAGGGATCCTCAGGCGGAGGCAGTGGATGCATTGTCACTTCCTTGGAAGTTTCATCCTGTCTATATCTTTCCGCCTCTAGTTCTTCTTTCAGGAGTGATTTCCAATCTTCTAAAGGAGCGTTCGTTTATTCTGCTGGTGGCTCCAGCATGGCCTCACAGGTTTTGGTATGCGGATCTTGTCCGGATGGCTTTATGCCATCCGTGGACTCTTCCGTTAAGTCCAGACCTTCTATCACAAGGTCCTTTTTTTTCCATCAGGATCTCAAATCCTTAAATTGAAGGTATGGAGATTGAACGCTTGATTCTCAGTCATAGAGGTTTCTCTGACTCCGTAATTAATACTATGTTGCAGGCTCGTAACTCTGTATCTAGGATGATATATTATTGAGTCTGGAAGACTTGCATTTTTTGGTGTTTTTCTCATCATTTTTCTTGGCATTCTTTTAGAATTCCTAGAATTTGACAGTTTCTTCAGGATGTTTTGGATAAGTTTTGTCTGCAAGTTCCTTACAAGGACAAATCTTTGCTCTTTCTGTTCTTTTTTACAGAAAGATTGCTAGTTTTCCTGATTTTTATTGTTTTGTACAAACTTTGGTTTGTATAAAACTTGTCATTAAGTCAATCTCTCCTCCTTGGAGTTTGAATTTGGTTCTGGGGGCTCTTCAAGCTCCTCCGTTTGAACCTATGCATTCTCTGGTCATTAAATTACTTTCTTGGAAAGTTTTGTTTCTTTTGGCCATCTCTTCTGCTAGAAGAAGTTTCTGAATTTTTCTGCTCTTTCTTGTGAGTCTCCTTTTCTGATTTTTCATCAGGATAAGGCGGTGTTGCGAACTTCTTTTAAATTTTTTCCTAAGGTTGTGAATTCTAACAACATTAGTAGAGAAATTGTAGTTCCTTCATTATGTCCTAATCCTAAGAATTCTAAGGAGAGATCTTGCATTCTTTGGATGTAGTTAGAGTTTTGAAACATTATGTTGAAGCTACTAAGAATTTCCGAAAGACTTCTAGTCTTTTTGTTATCTTTTCCAGTTCTAGGAAAGGTCAGAAGGCCTCTGCCATTTCTTTGGCATCTTGGTGGAAATCTTTGTTTCATCATGCTTATGTCGAGTCAGGTAAAACTCTGCCTCAGAGGTTTACAGCTCATTCTGCTAGGTCAGTTTCTACTTCCTGGGCGTTTTGGAATGAAGCTTCGGTTGATCAGATTTGCAAAGCAGCAACTTGATTTTCTTTGCATATTTTTACTAAATTCTACCTTTTTGATGTGTTTTCTTCTTCTGAAGCAGTTTTTGGTAGAAAAATACTTCAGGCAGCTGTTTCAGTTTGATTCTTCTGCTTATAATATCAGTTTTTTTCATTATAAGATTTAAACTTTGTTTTGGGTGTGGATTATTTTCAGCGGAATTGGCTGTCTTTATTTTATCCCTCCCTCTCTAGTGACTCTTGCGTGGAAGATCCACATCTTGGGTAGTCATTATCCCATACGTCACTAGCTCATGGACTCTTGCTAATTACATGAAAGAAAACATAATTTATGTAAGAACTTACCTGATAAATTCATTTCTTTCATATTAGCAAGAGTCCATGAGGCCCACCCTTTTTGTGGTGGTTATGATTTTTTTGTATAAAGCACAATTATTCCAATTCCTTATTTTTTATGCTTTCGCACTTTTTTCTTATCACCCCACTTCTTGGCTATTCGTTAAACTGATTTGTGGGTGTGGTGAGGGGTGTATTTATAGGCATTTTGAGGTTTGGGAAACTTTGCCCCTCCTGGTAGGAATGTATATCCCATACGTCACTAGCTCATGGACTCTTGCTAATATGAAAGAAATGAATTTATCAGGGTAAGTTCTTACATAAATTATGTTTTTCTAAGTCGTCAGACTTTCCATCCGGGGGAGTGGGAACTCCATCCGGAGGTGTTTGCTCAATTGATTCATCGTTGGGGCAAACCAGAGTTGGATCTCATGGCGTCTCGCCAGAACGCCAAGCTCCCTTGTTACGGATCCAGGTCCAGGGACCCAGAAGCGACGCTGATAGATGCTCTAGCAGCTCCTTGGTTCTTTAACCTGGCCTATGTGTTTCCACCGTTTCCTCTGCTCCCTCGACTGATTGCCAAAATCAAACAGGAGAGAGCATCGGTGATTCTGATAGCACCTGCGTGGCCACGCAGGACTGCAGACCTAGTGGACATGTCATCCTTTCCACCATGGACTCTGCCTCTAAGACAGGACCTTCTGATACAAGGTCCTTTCAATCATCCAAATCTAATTTCTCTGAGACTGACTGCATGGAGATTGAACGCTTGATTCTATCAAAGCGTGGCTTCTCCGAGTCAGTCATTGATACCTTAATACAGGCACGAAAGCCTGTTACCAGGAAAATCTACCACAAGATATGGAGTAAATATCCTTATTGGTGTGAATCCAAGAATTACTCATGGAGTAAGGTTAGGATTCCTAGAATATTGTCTTTTCTCCAAGAGGGCTTGGACAAAGGATTATCAGCTAGTTCCTTAAAGGGACAGATTTCTGCTCTGTCTATTCTTTTGCACAAGCGTCTGGCAGAGGTTCCAGACGTTCAGGCATTTTGCCAGGCTTTGGTTAGAATTAAGGCTGTGTTTAAACCTGTTGCTCCTCCGTGGAGCTTAAACTTGGTTCTTAAAGTTCTTCAAGGAGTTCCGTTTGAACCCCTTCATTCCATTGATATTAAACTTTTATATTGGAAAGTTCTGTTTTTGATGGCTATTTCCTCGGCTCGGAGAGTCTCTGAGCTATCTGCCTTACAATGTGATTCTCCTTATCTGATTTTTCATGCAGATAAGGTAGTTCTGCGTACCAAACCTGGGTTTTTACCTAAGGTGGTTTCTAACAAGAATATCAATCAAGAGATTTTTGTTCCATCATTGTGTCCTAATCCTTCTTCAAAGAAGGAACGTCTTTTACATAATCTGGACGTAGTCCGTGCCTTGAAGTTTTACTTACAAGCTACTAAGTATTTTCTTCAAACATCTTCCCTGTTTGTTGTTTACTCTGGACAGAGGAGAGGTCAAAAAGCTTTGGCAACCTCTCTGTCCTTTTGGCTTCGGAGCGTAATACGCCTAGCCTATGAGACTGCTGGACAGCAGCTCCCTGAAAGTATTACAGCTCATTCTACTAGAGCTGTGGCTTCCACATGGGCCTTCAAAAATGAGGCCTCTGTTGAACAGATTTGCAAGGCTGCGACTTGGTCTTCGCTTCACACTTTTCAAAATTTTACAAATTTGATACTTTTGCTTCTTCGGAGGCTGTTTTTGGGAGAAAGGTTCTTCGGGCAGTGGTTCCTTCCGCTTAATCCTGCCTTGTTCCTCCCATCATCCGTGTACTTTAGCTTTGGTATTGGTATCCCACAAGTAATGGATGATCCGTGGACTGGATACACTTAACAAGAGAAAACATAATTTATGCTTACCTGATAAATTTATTTCTCTTGTAGTGTATCCAGTCCACGGCCCGCCCTGTCCTTTTAAGGCAGGTCTAAATTTTAATTAAACTACAGTCACCACTGCACCCTATGGTTTCTCCTTTCTCTGTTTGTTTTCGGTCGAATGACTGGATATGACAGTTAGGGGAGGAGCTATATAGCAGCTCTGCTGTGGGTGATCCTCTTGCAACTTCCTGTTGGGAAGGAGAATATCCCACAAGTAATGGATGATCCGTGGACTGGATACACTACAAGAGAAATACATTTATCAGGTAAGCATAAATGATGTTTTTTCGCATTTTGGAGTGTGTTCCTCTATGGGACGGGAAGGATGCAAATTATAAAGTTTATTATAATAGTTACGAAACTCATTGGCTATTATTTTAGAGTTTGTAGTCTTCATGAATGTATTAACCGTTAAGGACTGTACATAGGTAGAGGATTGCTTACTTTTGAGAGCTCTAGCCAGGAGTCTGCCCGGTTTGTTCCCTTGTATATTCCCAAGTATTTTTGGTGCAAGAGAAAAGTAGTATTCTGAGCTTTAATGTCTAGGAGGTCATTAAATTGGAGTCTAGCCGCGTTTAACTTACTTAGAATATCTAAGTCTGTGGGGTGTCGTTTGTGTGAGTAGTCTAATTTGTTTATTTCTTGTGAGAGCGTAAGATATTTCAGTTTGGTTTGTTTGTTCTTGATGGCTTTGTGTTTAATTAATATCACTCTGATGACACATTTATCTCTGAAGATATTAAGGGATCTGACAACAGCAATTCATCAAGCCTCCATAGAAAGGGGCATACTGGGATTGAGGGCCAGAAAAAGGAGCTACGAACAGCTGATTGGTCTGTCCAACTAGTAGGGATAATACGAGAATGGCGTAGATTTAATAGAGATAAGTTGTCGGCCATGATGTAATCGAGTCTGGAGTAGGATTTTTTTGGATTAGTAAAAAACGCGTAATCACGTTTCTGTGGGTTTAGGTGCCGCCATGTAGGGTAAGTAGTGATAAATTGTTCCAAACAGAATGTAGAGTAGTGCCCGGGAGTTTCAGGGTTTGGTGGGAACTATCCAGTTTTGGGTCTAGCGGGAGGTTAAAGTCCCCCGCTAGCAACAGCGGGCCCTTTAAGTACATTAGTATGGAATTGGTAGTACGCTGGAAGAAGGAGGCTTGGTTCGTGTTTGGGGCGTAGATGTTTACAAGTGTTATTGGTTTCCCATATAGTAGGCCGTATAAGCCCAAGTACCTCCCTTCCTCTTCTTAGTCTTTGTGTATAAGTTCAAATGGGACCGATTTGTGTATAAGTATACTAACTCCGTTGACTTTTTTTTTAGTGTTACTGCTATGGAAATGATTTGGGTAATGTGACGAAAAGTATCTAGGTTCACTGCCTTGTTTGAAATGGGTTTCCTGCAGAAACAGTATGCTGCCATTTTTGTGGTGTAGGTCATGGAACGATTTGGACCTTTTAAAGGGAGAATTTAAGCCCTTGGCATAGATTGTGCGTAAGGTAAACAACTGGTCGGGAGTCTTTTGAGTCATTGTGTCAGTGTATTATAGAATGAGTTTGAAAGATGTCTTAATAAGAAGTCATGGCCAAGGGTGCTGTTCAGTTTGTATGCTTTGCGAAGAAATTTTACATGGAATAACGATGCATGGTAAAACAGAATAACATTAAACATAATAACAACAAGTGAAACATTTTTGGACAAATGAAGAACTAACAGATAGCCCCTGCTTGAAATAGCAAGAGTGGTAATGAGATACAGGATTCTCAACCTAGTGTTACAATTCATATAATTAACATAGAGTTCCTAGAAGGGGGCTAGTGGAGTCCCAGATTTTAGTAGGTCATAAGTCCGTGAAGGCACATTGATAAATCTATCTAAAAAAGTAGAAGGCATAGTGCAACAATATTATTAAACATAAATCTAGTAATAATAAATTGGGATTAGAATCCCCTAGAAGTCAGGAAAAGGCTAAGGATCACAAAAACATTGGATCGATCTTACCCATTTTCTGATGTAGGTGCTGTAGTATTTTTCTGTCTCTTGGAGGCTGCTGTTTGCCATGGTGTTCTTTGGGGTTTGGGAGCTGTGGGAGGAGGATTATTCAGCTGTTCGGTAGTAGGTGCAATATCTGACTGCTGTGATTCAGATTCTTCTTCAAGAAATTCCACTCTGTCTCCGATCTCATGCATCTCTTTACGTAGCTCTGAGATTTCTTCCTTGATACAGGATTTCACCTGGGAGATTAGATTTGTAAAGTCTTGCTTAGACGGAAGAGTCTCTAGAAAAGCTTGTGTGACTTGCATAGACTCTGGAGCTCTGGCGGCCGTAGCGGTCTGGAGTTGTGGTACCTCATCTGCAGAGTTCATGGTCTCTGGTGACTAGTCTGGGTTTTGAAGCGGTTTAAATAATTTATTTATAGAGGCTGTTATGCTATGATGACTTTTGTTCACTTTATCTTGCTTTGCTTGCCTCTTTGGAGACATTTCTGTGCTGTAGATAGTTGATTCGTCTGTATAACTTGAGCTCTTTTGTGTTAGTGTGTGGTAAGGTGATTTTAAGCAAGAAAAAATGCAGAAGAAGCAATGTTCATGGTTTGATCAATCCTGCAATTAGTGGTAGAAAACTGCCAAAATAACCAATAACCAGGATTAATGTGATATGTAGACCTGGAAGGGGATTAAGTCACCCCATATAGAAGTAGATAGTTGCTGCTTATTGCTCTCAGATGGAAGGTATATAAGAGAGCAGCATGTTATGTGATCTGTGGTTATAATATATGTATAGCAGGCTTCTTAATCATGGTAGTATACAGCTCTAATTATTCCTCACAGAGTTGAGAAACTTGTATAGGCCTCATTTGAATGAGGAGTGTGGCACTTTAAAATGCAGATGTCATGCTAGTTAACCTCCTGTGAATATATATATTAATACAAGTTCATTATGGTTCTACTTAGCAGAATTGGTTACCTCCTGAGATAATACCTCATGGTAGGAGCTGATCTTAGAGAGGCCGGAGTGGGCCGGTATAGGTCTAGAGATAGCCTGAAGTCAGTAGAATGTAAAGCTGACAATCCGGTCAGGGAAAAGCAGATTCAGGTATCTTGAGAAGCCGTAGTGATCTTGAGAGGCATGGAGAAATTGATACAGGCCTTTTCCTCTGATTTGCAGCAAATTTGTGTTAGGCCCAAAATGAAACCAAGGGCTGTAGTAGATAGCGGATCCGGACCGGAAGTGCGGTCACAACTTTTTTGAGCAGAATAAAGCAGGCCAAAGGGTGTGAGCATCCATATCTAAAGTAAGTTTCTTGTGCCTTACACACAGTTTTAGGTGTTTAATCTAGGGCTGCCTCAGGAGCTCATTTAATGTGCAGCCATTCACCTTGACGGCTGGCTCCGCCCCCCTCGTAAAATATAACTTTTATTATTAAATGATTAAGAAATGGACAGGGCCATCCACACATAACACACACATATAAAAACAGGTCAGATCAAAACTGACCTCTCATATGCACAGCTATATATCTATTTTTAGGAGCTAAAGATATCTATTTGTAGCGACTAAGGAAGTGCCATATGGGCAATCAAATATTATTATTAATAATTAGGTTAAGATCACAGCCGTACCCAAATAGTTGTATAAAAACCACCCTCTCCATGTATGTATCAGACACAAAGTCCACCGAAAACTAATTTTACCCCATCCTATTGGTAACTCCTAACTAACTAAGCCCCCCTATTACCCTCTTAAGAAAGTCTGGTCGTAACCAGAGAAAATGCGTTGAGGATTTTGTGGGTCCTATCCGACGCTCATTGTGGAACAGTTTCTTTTGCCTGGTTCTTTCAGGAATTCCAGGGGGAGAGTGTTAGGACTTGATTATTGGAAATTCTTTAACAATCATCAAACCTCAGTTTGGCTACTGAACATCCGTCTTGTTCAATATCCCTTGAGAAAGTCTGCCTGTGAGCAGATGAAATGCGTAGGGAGGAGGTACCTATAGGAGACGTCAGAACTGTGTCGAACAGCGTAAGAGTTTTGCATTCAGCTGCGGAGAGGAGCCTGAAATCAGGTGCTGCAGGTTGGCGTCCCTGGGATCCCCTCGAGGAATACAGCAGGCTAAGTCATCTGGCCAGTGGGCAGAAGTGCTTTTACACTTTTATCTTGTAAGTGTGTTTTTCTTATGTGTCATTGGCTTGAAGAATAAACGATACTGTCAATTGTGGATGCGCTGTGTGTTTCTCTCATCCTTTCTTGTACAGCTTGCCGCCTCGGGACTTAAACAGCTGGAGCCCCGTGAACTATCAGCTGCTCCGCTCACAGTTCAAATAACTACCATCATACTTTGAGTTTCATCGAGCCTGTATTTTACCACCTAGACTTTTAGCCACTTACAGTTAAGTGTATAACATCATAATTTTTTATCCACTTTATTTTTTATACACTTCATAGGATTATTTTCGTACTTTTTAAAAAAAATTATTTACACTTTTATTTTAATTTGGTTATTTTAATCTGTCTACTTTTCCACTTGTTAGCATCATTTGTTGATTATTAGTATCTTTTGTTGATTATTTATGAACCATTGGTTCACGCTTTTGCTTATTTATTCACTTGATGCGGATTTCCATCTAACACTGTTGTGTTGTATTTAAAGGTGTACCGCAGCGCCTTCTGTTTGAGTCTGATTGCGCTGTCTATTGTCTTCTCAAATTTTCCTATCCGACGCAAGCTCAATGTCCTAGCGTTGCTCCGCTCACCTGGAACTAATGAAGTCGTGATGACACACTGACACTGCAGGATTGTAACAGCGGACCTAGGAATTGGTTCACAGCTTGCTACCGAGAAGGACTACACAATGATATCTTTAATTGCACATTTTGTTCTTAAATTTTGTATGTCTCTTTTTATATTGCGCTTTTCAAGTGACCTTTAAAACTTTTACCCTTAGAGTGGTTTTGTGCTCGTTTTCTCTTTTTGTCTTTTCTTCAGCCAATGTGGGTAGTAATCTCCACAGGTTGGGTTGTAGGCGGGGGCTCTCAGAGAATGCAGGGAGTTTGGTCTAATCAAGAGGCGAGATTACCAATAGGTATCCTGGAACTTTGATGTGATTCCGGTCAGATAACGTCACGGTAGTGGTTTATGTCAAATCAGAGAGGAACTTGCAGGAACATTGGGGCCTTCCAGAGTTAGATCTCATGGCCTTTCATTTGAATCACAAATTGCCTTAGTTTTGTGCCAGGTCTGGAGACCCTCGGACAAGTTTGATAGATGCCCTAGGGGTTCCTTGGTTGTTCATGCTGATTTACTTTTTTCCTCTGTTTGTGTTTCTATCCTGAGTGATAGCCAGGAACAAGCTTCATCAAATCTGATTGCTCTGCCGTGGCGTCACAGGATTTTGTTTGTGG
Organism: Bombina bombina; assembly: GCF_027579735.1. NCBI lineage: Eukaryota > Metazoa > Chordata > Amphibia > Anura > Bombinatoridae > Bombina > Bombina bombina. Next base: position 877,192,543 of record NC_069503.1, on the reverse strand, counting down.
ATCTGGTTACAATGCCTCATTCCTGCTTTGGAGACTTCCTCTGAGAAAGGTTCTTCTTTCTTAATGCCCTTTCTTTTATCTCAAAAAAATGAATTTGAAGGTATGCTGATTAAATGCTTAAGTCTTTCTCATAGAGGTTTTTTAAGGTTATTGATTTTGGCTAGAAAACTTACCAGACGTATTTATCATAAGACCTGGAAACCCCTTTTTACACGGTCTTCTCACAAAGGTTATTGTTGGATTTTTTTTTAGAATTCTTGAGTTCCTGCAGGAAGGTCTAGATAAAGGTTTATCAGCTAATACGCTGTAGGGTCAGATTTAGTTTTGTTTCATTAGAAAATTGCTAAAATTCCTGACTTCCGGGCCTTTGTTCAGCCTGTTATTTGAATTAAACCAGTTTTTCATCTAGTATCTCCTCCTTAGGCTCTTAATCTGATTTTGAGGGTTCTTGAAACTCCTACTTTTTAGCTGATGGTTTAGACCTTCAGCGTTTTTTCCTGGAAGGTTTTTTCTTTTAACTATTTATTTGGCTAGAACTAGAGTTTCTGAGCTTTCAGCTTTGTCCTTTTATTTTATTTTCATCAGGATAATGCTGTTCTTTGCACTAGCTATTCTTTTTTTCCCAAGGTAGTATCAGATACTATCAATCATCAAATTTTGGTTCCTTTTTTTGTCCAGCTACTAAGAAGTAGTGTTTTATCCACAGTTTGGATATTGTAAGAGCTCTGACATATTGGGCTACATTACGAGTGGAGCTCCTGCGTCGATAGTGGCTTTACAAGTTGAAAGTAAAAAGTTTGCAAATGAGTGCTAACCTGACGCGCAGGAAGTGGAACTTAGAATATTGTGACCGTATTAACGTATTCCCCTTTAGACTTCAATGGAGCGTGAAAAGTGGGGGAAAAAACGAACATCCATAATTATGCGCAAATCCGACATGAAATATATTTCACATTCCAATGTTCTTCACATAGCAGAATTTGTTCTATTTAGTCTTTAATAACTATTACTTCATATAATTGATGGATTTTTGGTAAAATAGATATCTATACATCTATATCTATCTAGATACTGTTTAAGGTAGTCACAGTCTGTCCACCGGCACAACTATGTAGCTTTTGCTTAGCATCGGTTTTGCTGACCCAAAATCTATTCATCCAAAGGATGAAACATAAAATAAAGCAAGAACAAATAGAATTTTTGATAATATCCCATGGACTTAATGTCAATAATAATCTACTCTTCTCACCAATTCTTAGATATATTACATTATAATAATATACATACACATATAATGATGTGTACAGTATATGGTTATATCTTCTTAACCTACTATCTTAGCTTTAATAGCTAGTTAGAGTTGAATTTAGTTAGAGGCATATACATACACTATAATAAAGTTACCATTTGACACTCACCTTTTCCTGTGATGGTAGTGTAGATTAATATTCTTTTGGTATTTTGTATTTGTGAACATATGTAAAAAAAAAATTTACCAATTAAACCTGCTAGCAACAATTAGAATTGATATACTATATACAGATTATTTGCTAACTATTGGTATAGACTACATATGCCTTCTAACTATTATAATTTATTTTTATGTGATGCTTTCTTTTTCCTTATTTTCAAAAATAACCTGAGTATCAATGGTCACACTTAGTGATAATTTCTGCTCAATATATTCCTGATTTATTAATATTGGTTATTTTTATTTTATGTTAGCTATTTTGTAACATTGCTACTGCTTTTACAAATTGTTGTCATTATTTTTATTTTATATTTTTATTTCATTTTTATTACTGTTATAATTATCATTTGATTGGATTTATATGTACGAACTGTTTTCTAATTTGTATGTATCTAGCTAATTTTTCATTGTTAGTGAGTTTATCATCATGTATCAATATAATGCTGCACACATGGATATATGTATATACATTTTTGCCCCTCTCTGTCTTTAAGGGGGTGTGTTAGTTGTCCTTCTTTCTTATTGGTGCAGCTCAGCTTTATTAGGAACTCACCTGTGGTGTCTTATCACCTCTGATGAAGCGCAGGTACGCCTGCGCGAAACATGTCAGGTGTTCTTTTTTGCTGACTATGTCCTGTCTGGATGAACAAACACTTTTGGTATTAACAGCACCTTGGTCGCCTGAGCAGTGTTTGCTTTTGTTTCTCATTTAGATACTGTTTAAGGTAGTCACAGTCTGTCCACCGGCACAACTATGTAGCTTTTGCTTAGCATCGGTTTTGCTGACCCAAAATCTATTTTAGTGGATGTCCCCCGACCCAGTGTCTCATGGTATGGGGTTCCAACATCCAGCATGGGAGATTATCACCACAGATGCAAATCTGGATTTCTTTTTTAAGACACGATGAGTCCACGGATCATCTTAATTACTAATGGGATATTCACCTCCTGGTCAGCAGGAGGAGGCAAAGAGCACCACAGCAGAGCTGTTAAATAGCTTCTCCCTTCCCTCCCACCCCAGTCATTCTCTTTGTCTACGTTAGTGATAGGAAGAGGTAAAGTGAGGTGTTAGATTAGATTCTTCAATCAAGAGTTTATTATTTTTTAAGTAGTGCCAGAGTGTTCTACTTTGTCCTGGGGTGTAGCCGTAGTCCATATCAGTCTCTTCAGTAGAGCTTTTGGTGGCTTTAAAGCAATGGGAACTTGTGGGACATAATTCTCACTGCACCTCCCATACATGGTTTGCTGCCCTGCTTATAAAAGTCTGAGGGAAGACAATATACTCAGTACTTTTTTTATTCCACAAGCCAATGTGAGGAAGATGACCTCGCAAGCCTGGTGGTCTGCCCTCCTGCCGGGCAGATTTCTGAGGTAAGTGCTAAATTATTTTTTTCTGGTAAAGGATATGCTGCAGAAAGACTTCCGTTGAGGAAGGGCCTTCTGATTCAGGGGTCCTTCCTTCACCCAATTCTATATTTCCAAAGTCGACTGCTTGGAGATTGAACGCTTAATTTTATCTAAGCAGGGATTTTATGATTTGGTCATAGATACCATGATTCAGGTTTGTAAGCCTGTAACTAGAAGGATTTTTCATAAGATTTGGCGTTAATATCTCTATTGGTGCGAATCCAAGGGCTACTCATGGAGTAGAGTTAGGATTCCTAGTATTTTGTTTTTCTCCAAGAGGGTTTGGAGAAGGGCTTATCGACGAGCTCCCTAAAGGGTCAATTTTTGGCCTTATCTATTTTGTTACACAAATGTCTGGTGGATGTCCCAGTAGTACATACTTTTTATGTCAGGCCTTGGTCAGGATCAGACCTGTGTTCAAACCAATTACTCCTCCATGGAGTTTTGATTTAGTTCTCAAAGTTCTTTAAAGGGCTTTTTTTGAGCCTAGGCATTCCTTAGATATTAAGTTGTTATCTTGGAATGTTTTATATCTTGTTGCTATTTCTTCTGATCGCAGAGTGTCAGAGCTCTCGGCATTGCAGTATGAGTCCCCTTGCCTTATTTTTCGTTGTGATAAGGTAGTTTTACGTAATAAATTAGGATTTCTTCCTAAGGTTTTTTCTGATCGGAACATTAACCAGGAGATTGTTGTTCCTTCCTTGGGTCCTACTCCTTCTTCTCAGAAGGAACGATTTCTGCACAATTTGGATGTGGTCCGCGCTTTAAGGTTTTATCTGCAGGCCACTAAGGATTTTCGTCAGTCTTCTTCTTTGTTTGTGTTTTTCTCAGAACGACGTAAGGGACAGAAAGCTATGGCTATTTCTCCTTTTTGGCTGATGAGTATCATACGTTTTGCATGTGAGACTGCTGGACAGCAGCCTCCAGAGAGAGTTACGGCTCATTCCACTAGGGCTGTTGCTTCCTCATGGGAGTTCAAAAATGAAGCCTCTGTGGAACAGATTTGCAAGGCTGCAACTTGGTCCTCTCTTCACACTTTTTCAATGTTTTATAAATTTTATACTTTTGCCTCGGCTGAGGCTGTTTTTGGGAGAAAGGTTCTTCAGGCAGTGGTGCCTACCGTTTAGGTTCCCTGTCTTGTCCCTCCCGTATCATCTGTGTACTCTTGCTTGGGTATTGAATCCCATTAGTAATTAAGATGATCCGTGGACTCATCGTGTCTTAAATAAGAAAAGAAAATTTATGCTTACCTGATAAATGTAATTCTTTTTTGACACGATGAGTCCACGGCCCGCCCTGTTCTTTTAGACAGATTGTGGGTTATTGTAAACTTCAGACACCTCTGCACCTTGGCTTTCCTTTCTCTTCCTAACTTCGGTCGAATGACTGGAGTGGGAGGGAAGGGAGGAGCTATTTAACAGCTCTGCTGTGGTGCTCTTTGCCTCCTCCTGCTGACCAGGAGGTGAATATCCCATTATTAATTAAGATGATCCGTGGACTCATCGTGTCAAAAAAGAAATACATTTATCAGGTAAGCATAGATTTTCTTATTGTCAGGGTTTCACACTGACTTCAAAGGTTATTTGCAGCTTCTTGGCTGCCTGTAGCAGAGTGTGTAACGCTGCTCACTACTCCCAGGCTCCCTCTTATGGCCAAACTGGAGAACATAATCAGAGAGAGACAGGTTGCAGTCCCAGAATGATGATCTTATCACTTCCTTATTAACTGCCTCAGTCCTATTTGCCATTGCCCTTGCATTGTCTGTGAGTGCCTGTGTTCCTGACTCCGTGTATAACCTGACTGATTTGATGTCCATTCTTGTTCCTGATCCCTGGCTTTGGTTCCTAACCCGGCTTGTCTGACTATAAGCTCTGGCTTATAATTTGGCTTTTAGACTTGTTATAATTTTTTAATAAAGGTGGGATGAATTTAGCATTTCACATCTCTGTCTGGTTCCTGGTACCCTGACAGATGGGGAGCAGTTTGGGGTAATCTGAGGGCCCAGGGTGTTTGGTCTCCACATGAAGTGATATCACCTATTAATGTCTTGGAATTTAGAGCAGTCTTCAATGGTCTACAGTCGTGGCCTGTGCTTTGTTTGGTTACATTCATATGTTTTCAATCAGTCAATATAATGGCAGTGGCATACATCAGCTATCAAAGAGGTATCCACAGTTCCCTAGCAATGCGGTGGAGGTTTCTCATATCTTGAGCTGGGCAAAGGTGAATCAATGCATAATTTCTGCTATTTACATTCCAGCAGTGGCCAACTGGGAAGAGGACTATTTGAGTCATCATACGCTTCACCCAGGGGAATGTTCTTTCAACCAGTAGATATTCCATCAGGTCGATGGGGATGTCAGGAGATAGATCTAATGGCATCCCGTCTCAATCATAAGCTTCCACGATACAGTTCCAGATTACGGGATCCTCAGGCAGAGCTAACAGATGCATTAGTGGTCCCTTGGCTTTCTTACCTAGTTTACCTGTTTCCTCCAATTGTACTCCTGCCCAGAGTGGTGGCTTGTCTATAGGAAACTGTTTTGGCTATCCTAATTGCTCCAGCGTAGCCTTACAGGACCTGGTATGCCGACCTAGTGAGGATCTCCAGTGCTGCTCTGTGCATCCTGCCACAGCATCCATAATCTGCTTGCTCAAGGGCGATTCTTCTATAAAAATCTTCAGCCTCTCAGCTTAATTGAGGGCAGATTGATTGGTTGATTTTATCTCCAAGGGTTTTCTCTGAGACTAATTGATACCCTGATTCAGGCTCGTAAGCCTGTTACTAGATGGGTTTATTATAAAGTGTGGATAACATGTCTTTCTTGGTGCTCTAATCACATTTTTTCCTGGCATTCTGTGAGAATTCAACAGATCTTGCAGTTTCTTCAAGAAGGCTTAGACAAGAGTTTGTATGCCAGTTCTATTAAGGGCCAGATTTCTGCCATTTCTGTTTTGTTGCATAAGAAGTTGGCTTGCCTGCTTGTCATTCAGTTGTTTGTTCAGGTTCTGGTTTGAATCAAACCGGTTGTTAAGCCTATTTCTCCTACATTGGTGTGTCCGGTCCACGGCTTCATCCTTACTTGTGGGATATTCTCTTCCCCTACAGGAAATGGCAAAGACAGCACACAGCAAGAGCTGTCCATATAGTCCCCCCTCTGGCTCCGCCCCCCAGTCATTCTCTTTGCCGTCTGAACAAGTAGCATCTCCACGGGGATGGTAAAGAGTATGTGGTGTTAGTTGTAGTTTTATTTCTTCTATCAAGAGTTTGTTATTTTAAAATAGTGCCGGTTTGTACTATTTACTCTACAACAGAAAGTGATGAAGAGTTCTGTTAAAAGAGGAGTATGATTTTAGCAACAGTAACTAAAATCCATTGCTGTTCCCACGCAGGACTGTTGAAACCAGAGAACTTCAGTTGGGGGGAACAGTTTGCAGACTTTTCTGCTCCAGGTATGACTAGTCTCTTTTCTAACAAGACATAGTAATGCTAGAAGACTGTCATTTTCCCTTATGGGATTGGTAAGCCATTTTCTTAGACTCATAACAGAATGAAGGCTTATAAATGGGCTCTATACTGGTTGACACTATTATTTATTATTATATTAAATATTATTTATATGACTTTTGGAGTGTTTTGTGACTTTGAAACACCTTTGGGAATGTTTTTATTACGCCTGGCAGTTGTTTAGACACCTAATCTAGTCAGGAAGGCCCCTTCACTCTGGTATGCAGAGGGAGGAGGCCTCATTTTCGCGCCTCAGTTGCGCAGTTACTTTTGGAAGCAGTGCATGCAGCTTCATGAGAGAGGGTCCTGTGACCATAAAAACGATTTCAAGAAGGCTTATTTCTGTGGTGAATAACCCCCAAGGAAGGTAAAAGCTGCAGCAAAGGCTGTGACAGGGACTGTAGTGGGTTTAAACTGGTAAATTGAACAATTAGCTCCGGTTTGCTCATTTAAGGGGTTCGAGACTTGAAATTTGGTGTGCAATACTTTCAAAGCATTAAGACACTAGGGTGCAAATTTTGTAAAGATCGGATATTTCCTTCATAGTTTTTCAAACATTCAGAAATAAAGTGTGCTCTTTTTATTATTTAAAGAGACAGTAACGGTTTTGTTTAAAAACGGTTTTATTGCATTAATATCCTGCCAAAGTCTGTCTAACATGTCTATACCTTCAGATAGCATATGTTCTGTGTGTATGGAGGCCAAGGTGGTTACCCCTTTAAATGTATGTTCAAATTGTGCCATGGCGTCCAAACAAAGTAAGGACAGTACTGTCACATTTAATAAGGTTGCCCAAGATGATTCTTCAAATGAAGGTAGTGGGGATAGTTCATCATCCTCTCCTTCTGTGTCAACACCAGTTTTGCCCGCGCAGGCGACACCTAGTACATCTAGCGCGCCAATGCTTGTTACTATGCAGCAATTAACTGCAGTAATGGATAATTCTATAGCAAATCTTTTATCCAAACTGCCAGCATTTCCCAGAAAGCGTGATTGCTCAGTTTTAAATACAGAGGATGAGCAAGTGGGCGCTGACGATAATTTATCTGTTATACCCTCACACCAGTCTGAATTGGCAGTGAGGGAGGGTCTGTCTGAGGGAGAAATTTCTGATTCAGGAAAAGTTTCTCAGCAGGCAGAACCTGATATCGTGGCATTTAAATTTAAGTTAGAACATCTCTGCGCCCTGCTTAAGGAGGTGCTAACTACTATTGATGATTGTGACTCTTTGGTGATTCCAGAGAAATTGTGCAAAATGGACAAATTCCTAGAGGTCCCTGTGCACGCTGATGCCTTTCCGATACCCAAGAGGGTTGCGGACATAGTGACCAAGGAGTGGGAGAAGCCAGGTATACCTTTTGTCCCACCTCCTATATTTAAGAAAATGTTCCCCATTGTCGACCCCAGAAGGGACGCATGGCAAACAGTCCCTAAGGTTGAGGGGGCAGTTTCTACGTTGGCCAAGCGCACAACTATTCCCATTGAGGACAGTTGTGCTTTCAAAGATCCTATGGATAAAAAATTGGAAGGATTGCTTAAAAAGATATTTGTTCAGCAAGGTTTCCTTCTCCAACCAATTTCGTGCATTATTCCTGTCACCACGGCGGCGTCTTTTTCTCCAACATAGGTGTGTCCGGTCCACGGCGTCATCCTTACTTGTGGGATATTCTCTTCCCCAACAGGAAATGGCAAAGAGCCCAGCAAAGCTGGTCACATGATCCCTCCTAGGCTCCGCCTACCCCAGTCATTCTCTTTGCCGTTGTACAGGCAACATCTCCACGGAGATGGCTTAGAGTTTTTTAGTGTTTAACTGTAGTTTTTATTATTCAATCAAGAGTTTGTTATTTTGAAATAGTGCTGGTATGTACTATTTACTCAGAAACAGAAAAGAGATGAAGATTTCTGTTTGTATGAGGAAAATGATTTTAGCAACCGTCACTAAAATCCATGGCTGTTCCACACAGGACTGTTGAGAGCAATTAACTTCAGTTGGGGGAACAGTGAGCAGTCTCTTGCTGCTTGAGGTATGACACATTCTAACAAGACGATGTAATGCTGGAAGCTGTCATTTTCCCTCTGGGATCCGGTAAGCCATGTTTATTACGATTGTAAATAAGGGCTTCAAAAAGGGCTTATTAAGACTGTAGATTTTTTTTTTGGGCTAAATCGATTGATTATTAACACATATTTAGCCTTGAGGAATCATTTTATCTGGGTATTTTGATATAATAATATCGGCAGGCACTGTTTTAGACACCTTATTCTTTAGGGGCTTTCCCAAAGCATAGGCAGAGCCTCATTTTCGCGCCGGTGTTGCGCACTTGTTTTTGAGAGGCATGGCATGCAGTCGCATGTGAGAGGAGCTCTGATACTTAGAAAAGACTTTCTGAAGGCGTCATTTGGTATCGTATTCCCCTTGGGGCTTGGTTGGGTCTCAGCAAAGCAGATACCAGGGACTGTAAAGGGGTTAAAGTTCAAAACGGCTCCGGTTCCGTTATTTTAAGGGTTAAAGCTTCCAAATTTGGTGTGCAATACTTTTAAGGCTTTAAGACACTGTGGTGAAAATTTGGTAAATTTTGAACAATTCCTTCATGTTTTTTCGCATTTGCAGTAATAAAGTGTGTTCAGTTTAAAATTTAAAGTGACAGTAACGGTTTTATTTTAAAACGTTTTTTGTACTTGTTATCAAGTTTATGCCTGTTTAACATGTCTGAACTACCAGATAGACTGTGTTCTGAATGTGGGGAAGCCAGAATTCCTATTCATTTAAATAAATGTGATTTATGTGACAATGACAATGATGCCCAAGATGATTCCTCAAGTGAGGGGAGTAAGCATGGTACTGCATCATTCCCTCCTTCGTCTACACGAGTCTTGCCCACTCAGGAGGCCCCTAGTACATCTAGCGCGCCAATACTCCTTACTATGCAACAATTAACGGCTGTAATGGATAATTCTGTCAAAAACATTTTAGCCAAAATGAACACTTATCAGCGTAAGCGCGACTGCTCTGTTTTAGATACTGAAGAGCATGACGACGCTGATATTAATATTTCTGAAGGGCCCCTAACTCAGTCTGATGGGGCCAGGGAGGTTTTGTCTGAGGGAGAAATTACTGATTCAGGGAACATTTCTCAACAAGCTGAACCTGATGTGATTGCATTTAAATTTAAGTTGGAACATCTCCGCATTCTGCTTAAGGAGGTATTATCCACTCTGGATGATTGTGACAAGTTGGTCATCCCAGAGAAACTATGTAAAATGGACAAGTTCCTAGAGGTGCCGGGGCTCCCAGAAGCTTTTCCTATACCCAAGCGGGTGGCGGACATTGTTAATAAAGAATGGGAAAGGCCCGGTATTCCTTTCGTCCCTCCCCCCATATTTAAAAAATTGTTTCCTATGGTCGACCCCAGAAAGGACTTATGGCAGACAGTCCCCAAGGTCGAGGGAGCGGTTTCCACTTTAAACAAACGCACCACTATACCCATAGAGGATAGTTGTGCTTTCAAAGATCCTATGGATAAAAAATTAGAAGGTTTGCTTAAAAAGATGTTTGTTCAGCAGGGTTACCTTCTACAACCAATTTCATGCATTGTCCCTGTCGCTACAGCCGCATGTTTCTGGTTCGATGAGCTGATAAAGGCGGTCGACAGTGATTCTCCTCCTTATGAGGAGATTATGGACAGAATCAATGCTCTCAAATTGGCTAATTCTTTCACCCTAGACGCCACTTTGCAATTGGCTAGGTTAGCGGCTAAGAATTCTGGGTTTGCTATTGTGGCGCGCAGAGCGCTTTGGTTGAAATCTTGGTCGGCTGATGCGTCTTCCAAGAACAAGCTACTTAACATTCCTTTCAAGGGGAAAACGCTGTTTGGCCCTGACTTGAAAGAGATTATCTCGGATATCACTGGGGGTAAGGGCCACGCCCTTCCTCAGGATCGGCCTTTCAAGGCAAAAAATAAACCTAATTTTCGTCCCTTTCGTAGAAACGGACCAGCCCAAAGTGCTACGTCCTCTAAGCAAGAGGGTAATACTTCTCAAGCCAAGCCAGCTTGGAGACCAATGCAAGGCTGGAACAAGGGAAAGCAGGCCAAGAAACCTGCCACTGCTACCAAGACAGCATGAAATGTTGGCCCCCGATCCGGGACCGGATCTGGTGGGGGGCAGACTCTCTCTCTTCGCTCAGGCTTGGGCAAGAGATGTTCTAGATCCTTGGGCGCTAGAAATAGTCTCCCAAGGTTATCTTCTGGAATTCAAGGGACTTCCCCCAAGGTGGAGGTTCCACAGGTCTCAGTTGTCTTCAGACCACATAAAAAGACAGGCATTCTTACATTGTGTAGAAGACCTGTTAAAAATGGTAGTGATTCATCCCGTTCCATTAAGAGAACAAGGGATGGGGTTCTACTCCAATCTGTTTATAGTTCCCAAAAAAGAGGGAACGTTCAGACCAATCTTAGATCTCAAGATCTTAAACAAGTTTCTCAAGGTTCCATCGTTCAAGATGGAAACCATTCGAACTATTCTTCCTTCCATCCAGGAAGGTCAATTCATGACCACGGTGGATTTAAAGGATGCGTATCTACATATTCCTATCCACAAGGAACATCATCGGTTCCTGAGGTTTGCATTCCTGGACAAACATTACCAGTTTGTGGCGCTTCCTTTCGGATTAGCCACTGCTCCAAGGATTTTCACAAAGGTACTAGGGTCCCTTCTAGCTGTGCTAAGACCATGGGGCATTGCTGTAGTACCTTACTTGGACGACATTCTGATTCAAGCGTCGTCCCTTCCTCAAGCAAAGGCTCACACGGACATTGTCCTGGCCTTTCTCAGATCTCACGGATGGAAAGTGAACGTGGAAAAGAGTTCTCTATCTCCGTCAACAAGGGTTCCCTTCTTGGGAACAATAATAGACTCCTTAGAAATGAGGATTTTTCTGACAGAGGCCAGAAAAACAAAACTTCTAGACTCTTGTCGGATACTCCATTCCGTTCCTCTTCCTTCCATAGCTCAGTGCATGGAAGTGATCGGGTTGATGGTAGCGGCAATGGACATAGTTCCTTTTGCACGCATTCATCTAAGACCATTACAACTGTGCATGCTCAGTCAGTGGAATGGGGACTATACAGACTTGTCTCCGAAGATACAAGTAAATCAGAGGACCAGAGACTCACTCCGTTGGTGGCTGTCCCTGGACAACCTGTCACGAGGGATGACATTCCGCAGACCAGAGTGGGTCATTGTCACGACCGACGCCAGTCTGATGGGCTGGGGCGCGGTCTGGGGATCCCTGAAAGCTCAGGGTCTTTGGTCTCGGGAAGAATCTCTTCTACCGATAAATATTCTGGAACTGAGAGCGATATTCAATGCTCTCAAGGCTTGGCCTCAGCTTGCGAGGGCCAAGTTCATACGGTTTCAATCAGACAACATGACAACTGTTGCGTACATCAACCATCAGGGGGGAACAAGGAGTTCCCTGGCGATGGAAGAAGTGACCAAAATCATTCTATGGGCGGAGTCTCACTCCTGCCACCTGTCTGCTATCCACATCCCAGGAGTGGAAAATTGGGAAGCGGATTTTCTGAGTCGTCAGACATTGCATCCGGGGGAGTGGGAACTCCATCCGGAAATCTTTGCCCAAGTCACTCAGCTGTGGGGCATTCCAGACATGGATCTGATGGCCTCTCGTCAGAACTTCAAAGTTCCTTGCTACGGGTCCAGATCCAGGGATCCCAAGGCGGCTCTAGTGGATGCACTAGTAGCACCTTGGACCTTCAAACTAGCTTATGTGTTCCCGCCGTTTCCTCTCATCCCCAGGCTGGTAGCCAGGATCAATCAGGAGAGGGCGTCGGTGATCTTGATAGCTCCTGCGTGGCCACGCAGGACTTGGTACGCAGATCTGGTGAATATGTCATCGGCTCCTCCTTGGAAGCTACCTTTGAGACGAGACCTTCTTGTTCAGGGTCCGTTCGAACATCCGAATCTGGTTTCACTCCAGCTGACTGCTTGGAGATTGAACGCTTGATCTTATCGAAGCGAGGATTCTCAGATTCTGTTATCGATACTCTTGTTCAGGCCAGAAAGCCTGTAACTAGAAAGATTTACCACAAAATTTGGAAAAAATATATCTGTTGGTGTGAATCTAAAGGATTCCCTTGGGACAAGGTTAAGATTCCTAGGATTCTATCCTTCCTTCAAGAAGGATTGGAAAAAGGATTATCTGCAAGTTCCCTGAAGGGACAGATTTCTGCCTTGTCTGTGTTACTTCACAAAAAGCTGGCCGCTGTGCCAGATGTTCAAGCCTTTGTTCAGGCTCTGGTTAGAATTAAGCCTGTTTACAAACCTTTGACTCCTCCTTGGAGTCTCAATTTAGTTCTTTCAGTTCTTCAGGGGGTTCCGTTTGAACCCTTGCATTCCGTTGATATTAAGTTATTATCTTGGAAAGTTTTGTTTTTAGTTGCAATTTCTTCTGCTAGAAGAGTTTCAGAATTATCTGCTCTGCAGTGTTCTCATCCTTATCTGGTGTTCCATGCAGATAAGGTGGTTTTACGTACTAAACCTGGTTTTCTTCCAAAAGTTGTTTCTAACAAAAACATTAACCAGGAGATTATCGTACCTTCTCTGTGTCCGAAACCAGTTTCAAAGAAGGAACGTTTGTTGCACAATTTGGATGTTGTTCTAAAATTCTATTTAGATGCTACAAAGGATTTTAGACAAACATCTTTCTTGTTTGTTGTTTATTCCGGTAAAAGGAGAGGTCAAAAAGCAACTTCTACCTCTCTCTCTTTTTGGATTAAAAGCATCATCAGATTGGCTTACGAGACTGCCGGACGGCAGCCTCCCGAAAGAATCACAGCTCATTCCACTAGGGCTGTGGCTTCCACATGGGCCTTCAAGAACGAGGCTTCTGTTGATCAGATATGTAGGGCAGCGACTTGGTCTTCACTGCACACTTTTACCAAATTTTACAAGTTTGATACTTTTGCTTCTTCTGAGGCTATTTTTGGGAGAAAGGTTTTGCAAGCCGTGGTGCCTTCCATTTAGGTGACCTGATTTGCTCCCTCCCTTCATCCGTGTCCTAAAGCTTTGGTATTGGTTCCCACAAGTAAGGATGACGCCGTGGACCGGACACACCTATGTTGGAGAAAACAGAATTTATGTTTACCTGATAAATTACTTTCTCCAACGGTGTGTCCGGTCCACGGCCCGCCCTGGTTTTTTTAATCAGGTCTGATAATTTATTTTCTTTAACTACAGTCACCACGGTACCATATGGTTTCTCCTATGCAAATATTCCTCCTTAACGTCGGTCGAATGACTGGGGTAGGCGGAGCCTAGGAGGGATCATGTGACCAGCTTTGCTGGGCTCTTTGCCATTTCCTGTTGGGGAAGAGAATATCCCACAAGTAAGGATGACGCCGTGGACCGGACACACCGTTGGAGAAAGTAATTTATCAGGTAAACATAAATTCTGTTTTGGTTCGAGGAACTAGAAAATTCGCTCCATAAGGAGACTCCATATGAGGAAGTCATGGACAGAATTCACGCACTAAAGTTGGCTAATTCCTTTATTTTAGATGCCGCTTTTCAATTGGCTAAATTAGCGGCGAAAAATTCAGGTTTTGCTATAGTGGCGCGCAGAGCGCTTTGGCTAAAATCTTGGTCGGCGGATCTGTCGTCCAAGACAAAACTGCTAAATATTCCTTTCAAGGGTAAGACCCTTTTTGAGCCAGAATTGAAGGAGATTATTTCAGACATCACTGGGGGAAAGGGCCATGCCCTCCCACAGGATAGGCCTTTCAAGGCTAAGAACAAATCTAATTTTCGTTCCTTTCGCAATTTCAGGAACGGACCGTCTCCTAACTCTGCAGCCTCTAGACAAGAGGGTAACGCTTCCCAGCCTAAACCAGCATGGAAACCAATGCAAGGTTGGAACAAGGGTAAACAGGCCAAGAAGCCTGCTGCTGCTACCAAGACAGCATGAAGGGGTAGCCCCCGATCCGGGACCGGATCTAGTAGGGGGCAGACTTTCTCTCTTTGCTCAGGCTTGGGCAAGAGATGTTCCGGATCCCTGGGCACTAGAAATAGTCTCTCAGGGGTATCTTCTAGAGTTCAAGGAACTTCCTCCAAGGGGAAGGTTCCACATGTCTCGCTTATCTTCAGACCAGATAAAGAGACAGGCATTCTTACATTGCGTAGGAGACCTATTAAAGATGGGAGTGATACACCCAGTTCCAACAGCGGAACAAGGTCTGGGGTTTTTCTCAAACCTGTTTGTAGTTCCCACAAAAGAGGGAACTTTCAGGCCAATTCTGGATTTAAAAATTCTAAACAAATTCCTCAGAGTTCCATCATTCAAAATGGAAACCATTCGAACGATTTTACCAACAATCCAGGAGGGTCAATACATGACTACCGTGGACTTAAAGGATGCGTACCTACATATTCCTATCCACAAAGATCATCATCAGTTCCTAAGGTTCGCCTTTCTGGACAAACATTACCAGTTCGTGGCTCTTCCGTTCGGTTTAGCCACTGCTCCCAGAATTTTCACAAAGGTGCTAGGGTCCCTACTAGCGGTTCTAAGACCGAGGGGCATTGCGGTGGCACCTTACTTAGATGACATCCTAATCCAAGCGTCGTCCCTTTCCAGATCAAGGGCTCATACAGACATTGTATTAGCTTTTCTCAGGTCTCACGGGTGGAAGGTGAACGTAGAAAAGAGTTCCCTGTCCCCGTCTACAAGGGTTCCCTTTCTGGGAACAATAATAGATTCTGTAGAAATGAAGATTTTTCTGACAGAGGTCAGAAAATGAAAACTTCTAAACGCTTGTCAAGTTCTTCAATCTATTCCTCAGCCTTCCATAGCTCAGTGCATGGAGGTAATAGGACTAATGATTGCAGCAATGGACGTGGTTCCTTTTGCTCGAATTCATCTAAGACCATTGCAACTGTGCATGCTCAAACAGTGGAATGGGGATTATGCAGACTTGTCTCCCCAGATTCAAGTAGACCAGGTAACCAGAGACTCACTCCGCTGGTGGTTGACTCAGGATCACCTGTCTCAGGGAATGAGTTTCCGCAGACCAGAGTGGGTCATCGTCACGACCGACGCCAGTCTCTTAGGCTGGGGCGCGGTCTGGGACTCCCTGAAAGCTCAGGGTCTATGGTCTCGGGAAGAGTCCCTTCTCCCGATAAACATTTTGGAACTGAGAGCGATATTCAATGCGCTCCTGGCCTGGCCTCACCTAGCGAAGGCCAGATTCATAAGATTTCAGTCGGACAACATGACGACTGTAGCGTACATCAATCATCAGGGGGGAACAAAGAGTTCCTTGGCGATGACAGAGGTATCCAAGATCATCAGATGGGCGGAGGATCACTCCTGCCAACTATCTGCAATCCACATCCCAGGGGTAGACAACTGGGAGGTGGATTATTTGAGTCGTCAGACTTTCCATCCGGGGGAGTGGGAACTCCATCCGGAGGTCTTTGCCCAGTTAACTCAACTATGGGGCACTCCAGATATGGATCTAATGGCGTCTCGTCAGAACTTCAAAGTTCCTCGATACGGGTCCAGATCCAGGGATCCCAGGGCGACACTGGTGGATGCATTAGTGGCGCCTTGGTCGTTCAATCTAGCTTATGTGTTTCCACCGTTCCCTCTCCTTCCCAGGCTGGTAGCCAGGATCAAACAGGAGAAGGCCTCGGTGATCCTAATAGCTCCTGCGTGGCCACGCAGGACTTGGTATGCAGACCTGGTGAATATGTCATCGGCTCCACCATGGAAGCTACCTTTGAGACAGGATCTTCTAGTACAAGGTCCATTCGAACATCCAAATCTAGTCTCTCTGCAACTGACTGCTTGGAAATTGAACGCTTTATTCTATCTAAGCGTGGGTTTTCAGATTCAGTTATAGATACTCTGGTTCAAGCCAGAAAGCCTGTGACTAGGAAGATTTACCATAAGATATGGCACAAATATATCCGTTGGTGCGAATCCAACGGTTTTTCTTGGAGTAAAATCAAAATCCCTAGGATTCTTTCTTTTCTTCAAGAGGGTTTGGAGAAAGGTCTGTCAGCTAGTTCTCTAAAGGGACAGATATCTGCTCTGTCTGTCTTGTTGCACAAACATCTGGTAGCCGTGCCAGATGTACAAGCGTTTGTACAGGCGTTAGTCAGAATCAAGCCTGTTTACAGACCTATGACTCCTCCATGGAGTCTAAACTTAGTTCTTTCAGTTCTTCAAGGGGTTCCGTTTGAACTTTTGCATTCCATAGATATTAAGTTACTATCTTGGAAAGTTCTGTTTTTAGTTGCTATTTCTTCTGCTAGAAGAGTTTCTGAATTATCTGCTTTGCAGTGTACTTCTCCCTATCTGGTATTTCATGCAGATAAGGTAGTTTTACGTACCAAACCTGGTTTTCTTCCAAAAGTAGTTTCCAACAGGAATATTAACCAGGAAATAGTTGTTCCTTCCCTATGTCCGAATCCAGTTTAAAAGAAGGAACGTTTGTTACACAACCTAGATGTGGTCCGTGCTTTAAAATTCTATTTAGAAGCAACAAAGGATTTCAGACAAACATCATCTTTGTTTGTCGTTTATTCTGGTAAGAGGAGAGGGCAGAAAGCTACTGCTACCTCTCTTTCTTTTTGGCTGAAAAGCATCATCCGATTGGCTTATGAGACTGCCGGACGGCAGCCTCCTGAACGAATTACAGCTCACTCTACTAGAGCTGTGGCTTCCACATGGGCCTTCAAGAACGAGGCTTCTGTTGATCAGATCTGTAAGGCAGCGACTTGGTCTTCTCTGCATACTTTTACCAAATTTTACAAATTCGATACTTATGCTTCTTCGGAGGCTGTTTTTGGGAGAAAGGTTTTGCAAGCCGTGGTGCCTTCTGTTTAGGTAACCTGACTTGCTCCCTCCCTTCATCCGTGTCCTTAAGCTTTGGTATTGGTTCCCACAAGTAAGGATGAAGCCGTGGACCGGACACACCAATGTAGGAGAAAACAGAATTTATGTTTACCTGATAAATTTCTTTCTCCTACGGTGTGTCCGGTCCACGGCCCGCCCTGTCTTTTAGTCAGGTTTGAAAATTTTTTATTCCATACACTACAGTCACCACGGCACCCTATAGTTTCTCCTTTTTCTCCTAACCGTCGGTCGAATGACTGGGGGGCGGAGCCAGAGGGGGGACTATATGGACAGCTCTTGCTGTGTGCTCTCTTTGCCATTTCCTGTAGGGGAAGAGAATATCCCACAAGTAAGGATGAAGCCGTGGACCGGACACACCGTAGGAGAAAGAAATTTATCAGGTAAACATAAATTCAGTTTTTTCCTCCATGGATCCTTAAATCTGTTTCTCAAAGTTATACAACATCCTCCGTTTGAGCCAATACATTTATTGGACATCAAGACTTTATCCTGGAAGGTTCTGTTTTTGATAGCCATACCTTAAGCGAGAAGAGTTTGTAAATCATCAGCTCTTTCTTGTGATCCTTATTTGGGTTTGTGTCTGTTGCTAAAAACCAAAGGTAGTCTTGGCTGAAAGCATTAATTAAAAAAACATTGTTTCTTAGTTGTTTCCTAATTCAGGTTCCTCGAAGGAGAGACTTCTACGTAATTTGAATGTAGTCAGGGCATTGAAGTTTTATTTACAGGTTAAATAAAATCTTTCTGTCTGTTTTGTATTCTGAAAAGTGTAAAGGCCAGAAGGCTACTTTAGTGTCCTTAGCCTTTTAGTTGAGGAAATTGATTAATAAAGTTTACTTGGAGGCAGGTCAGCAACCGCCTACCTGAATTACTGCTCATTCTACCCATTCAGTTTCTACTTTCTGGGCCTTCAAGATTGAGGCTTCTGTTGAACAAATATGCAAGGCTGCTGCTTGGTCGTCCCTGCATACTTTCACCAAATTCTATAATTTTGACATTTTTGTCTCGGCAGAAGCAGCATTTGGAAGGAACGTCTTCAGGCGGTGATCCCTGGTAAATAGGGGCCTGACTTTTTTTTTTTTTTTGGCCTCCCAAAATGTTCATGGGCTCCACAGCTTGGGTATTGGTTCCCAATAGTAAGGTCTCACTACCATTAGAAGGAAAACAAAATGTATTCTTAGCTGATAAAGTTATTTCTTTCTTGGTAATGAGAGTCTACTTGTGGCAGCTGACTACTTTCTTTCTTACTTCTTTCCTTTCCACGGCTATACGTATCACTGGGAGGGAAATGAAAGTAGCAAGGATGCTTAAAACTCTGGTGTTGGATGTCGTTGCCTCCTTCTGGTGGCCAGGTGATGTAATCCCAAGAGTAAGCTGTCATGGACTCTCACTACCAAGAAAGAAATTTATCTGGTAAGAATACATTTTTCTCTTAATGTTCTTAATTGTCTGTTCTTGAAATAAACCAATCATTAAAGTTTGGGGTATATGTAAGGGTGGGATCCCCCCATGTAAGGGTGGGATCCACCCCCAGACTTCTGATCTACCTACTTCAAAGAGGTCAGAATTGATCTACATGCCAGCACTGATATGGTTCTTTTTTGAGTGTGAAGAAATTGATTTATCTGTAAATATAAATCTGGTTTTCTGGTTAGTAGTTTTAATTACTTTCATCTCTTTTGATAAAGTTTACTACTGTATGTAAGATATATCATATGACATTCATGTTGTGATTTCTCCCTTTTATTTTAGACTGCTTTTAAGCTGGGATTGAGTTGCCCATCTCTTGCTGATGCTGGCCTAGATGCTCTTGAGGACTGGTCTACTCATATACCATTTCACATTATGCAACCTTATTATAAGGACGTCCTTCCATCGCTAGATGGTTATTTAACAAACTTTTCATCTACAGGTAAGAAAATGGTTCAACTTTTAGTAAATTGTTCACTTATTTAAGCTGTGAATTTATAATTTCTTTAATTAGATGGTGACAGCCCTCAAGGACATCACATGTAGAATTATATGTATCTGTTCACCAGAAGCAGGCATAAACCCCTAGATTCCAGAGCTTTTGTTCCATTCCATACTCACAGCTTTCCCGCACTGCACTTAATTACTTTTCTGCCTCTAGAAGGGGAATTCTGAAATGCTTCTGACTATTCGTCATTGAAAGGGTAAGTTAACTGATCTGAGATCTCCCCCCCCCCCCAATGACGAAACGAGAAAGTAAGAATCGTCTTCCAGTGGGAAATGTCACAGTCCCCTCCATATGAAATGCTGATTTACTTGCTTATCCCCTTTTTTTACAGTGTGTGTCACGTAAGTAGAAATGTTACCTTCCATGGCCCAACAGCTATTAAGTTGAACATCAACTTAGTGGTCACATAGCCTGGGGAGATTTGTCTTTTGTTGCTTTAAGAATTGCGCAACCAGCACTCTAAGTCTGCACAAGAACCATTAGTGCAGTCTGCCTTACCTCATTTGCACTGTTTTATCTGTAATGATCATAGTTAGTGCCAAGTGGGAGGTAAGGAGTGTGGCCGTTGAGATCGGCCCAGTGGGGGAGGGAGGAAGGGACAGGGTTCCCTATACTACAGAAAGAGTTTCATGAAGGGAGAGGGAGGGATGGCTCCCTACACTACAGAAAATTGTTTGGAGGGGGGACCTATGCTACAGAAAAATAAAATCTTGGAGAGGGGAAAATGAGGGAGGCTACTACACTACAGAAAAATAAATACAATTTATTATAAAATATAATAAAAATAAATATTTTTTTACTGGCAGACTGGCTGCCATTAATAAATATGGTGGTGAGTAGTGGGGAGGGTAAGAGAGCTGTTGGGGGGGGGTCATTGAGGTAGGAGGGTGAGGAAGGACACCTACACTCCAGAAATAAATATATACTTTTTAAAAAGCCCTAAACTGTATAGTAACTATGTCTGCCAGTACCTAAAATGGTGGTGACAAGTAAGGTGGGAGGGAAGATAACTGTTTGGGAGGGATCAGGAGGTGGAACTGATTAACCCTTTCACTTCTAGGAATTAGAAGCAGCCTTCTAATTGCCAAAACCAATGGCAAAGTCATGCATGTCTGCTATTTCTGAATAAAGGGGATCCCAGAGAAGCTTTTAAAACCATGTGTCTTATGACTGCAGTAGTTGTGTGTAAATAATTTCAGTGAGAAACCTAAAGTTTAATATCATTGTATTTGGCGGCCAAATAGTGGCCTCAAATATACCAAAATGGGTTTAGATTAATACCTTGGGTTATCTACTGTGTCTGTTTAAACAAAGTAATAGCAAAAATGCTAGAAATTTTCCGTTACTTTGGGCACATTTTTCTCTTTAATTCCCAGTAGCGAATGGATTAAAAGGATACATTTCTGCCTCATCTGTTCTGTATAGTAAGAAAATAGCTAAGATTTTTTTTATGTTCAGACCTTTGTGCAGGATCTGGTTAAAATAAGCCTTTCTCCTACATTGGTGTATCCGGTCCACGGCTTCATCCTTACTTGTGGGATATTCTCAATCCCTACAGGAAGTGGCAAAGAGAGCACACAGCAGAGCTGTCCATATAGCTCCCCTCAGGCTCCGCCCCCCCAGTCATTCTCTTTGCCGCTCTAACTAGTAGCATCTCCACGGGGGTGGTAAAGAGTATGTGGTGTTAGTTGTAGTTTTTTATTTCTTCTATCAAGAGTTTGTTATTTTAAAATAGTGCCGGCTTATACTATTTACTCTGCAGCAGAAAGTGATGAAGATTTCTGCTGGGAGGAATATGATTTTAGCACCAGTAACTAAAATCCATTGCTGTTCCCACGCAGGACTGTTGAAACCAGAGAACTTCAGTTGGGGGGAACAGTTTGCAGGCTTAACTGCTTCAGGTATGATCAGTCATTTTTCTAACAAGACCAAGTAATGCTAGAAGACTGTCAGAAATCCCCTCTGGGATAGGTAAGCCATTTTTCTTAGACTCTGTATAAAATTATGGCTTATATTAAGGGCTCTATGCTGGTTGACACTATTGTGGGCTAAACACTTATGGGGTTTAGTATTTAGTAGAGGGAGGAGGCCTCATTTTCGCGCCTCAATTGCGCAGTTGTTTTTCACTAGGCAGTTCATGCAGCTTCACGTGGGGAGTCCATAGGCATCAGAAAGGACTTCAAAGAGGCTTATTTCCTACTTAAATAATCCCTAAGGAAGGTAAAGGCCACAGTAGAGACTGTGGCATGGGACTGTAGTGTTTTTAACCGGTTAACTTCTGTTATTAGCTCCGGTTTGGGCATTAAGGGGTTAATTGGTTTGAAAATTTGTGTGCAATCTTCTCAAAGACACTGTGGTGAAAATTTCATTAAAATCAGATGTTTATTTGATGGTTTTTTGATGTTTCAGTAATAAAGTGTGCACTTTTATTATTTAAAGAGACAGTAACGTTTTTGTCAAAAATAATTTTTATTGCATTGAAGTTCTGTCTAAGTCTGTCAAACATGTCTGACCCTTCAGATAGCCTATGTTCTGTATGTTTAAAGGCCAAGGTGGTTCCCCCATTAAATTTATGTGTGAAGTGTGCCATAGCGTCCAAACAGCTTAAGGACCGTACAATCACGCTTAAAGATGTAGCCCAAGATGATTCTTTAGCTGAAGGTAGTGAGGATAGCCCGCTATCCCCTCCTTCTGTGTCAACACCAGCTATGCCCGCGCAAGCGATGCCCAGTACATCTAGCGCTCCAATTGCTATTACTATGCAGCAGTTAGCAGCAGTAATGGATAATTCTCTCGCAGCATTTTTATCCAAACTGCCAGCTTTTCCAAGGAAGCGTGATTGCTCAGTTTTAAATACAGAAAATGAGCAAGCAGACGCAGAGGATAACTTATCTGTAGTGCCCTCACATCAATCTGACTTGGCGGTGAGGGAGGGCCTGTCTGAGGGAGAAATTTCTGACACAGGAAAAATTTCTCAGCAGGCAGAGCCTGATACCATAGCATTTAAATTTAAGCTAGAACACCTCCACGCCCTACTTAAGGAGGTCCTAGCTACACTTGATGATTGTGACCCCTTGGTGGTCCCAGAAAAATTGTGTAAAATGGATAAATTCTTAGAGGTCCCAGTACACACTGATGCGTTTCCGATACCTAAGAGGGTGGCGGATATAGTGAATAAGGAGTGGGAGAAGCCAGGTGTACCTTTTGTTCCCCCTCCTATATTTAAGAAAATGTTCCCCATTGTTGATCCCAGAAGGGACACGTGGCAGACGGTCCCTAAGGTAGAGGGGGCAGTTTCAACGCTAGCTAAGCGCACAACTATACCAATAGAAGACAGTTGCGCTTTCAAAGATCCTATGGATAAAAAATTAGAAGGTTTACTTAAGAAAATTTTTGTTCAACAAGGTTTTCTTCTTCAACCAATTTCTTGCATTATTCCTGTAACCACTGCAGCTGCTTTTTCGTTTGAGGAACTAGAAAACTCGCTCCAGAAGGAGACTTCTTATGATGAAGTCATGGACAGAATTCGCGCCCTGAAGTTGGCTAATTCTTTCATTACAGATGCCACTTTGAAGTTAGCTAAATTAGCAGCGAAAAATTCTGGTTTCGCAATCGTGGCGCGCAGAAAGCTTTGGCTAAAATCTTGGTCGGCGGATGTGTCGTCCAAAACAAAATTGCTTAATATTCCTTTCAAGGGTAAGACCCTATTCGGGCCAGAGTTGAAAGAAATTATTTCAGATATCACTGGGGGAAAGGGCCATGCTCTTTCACAGGATAGACCTTTCAAAGCTAAAAATAAGTCTAATTTTCGTTCCTTTCGCAATTTCAGGAACGGACCGGCTTCTACCTCTACAGCCACTAGGCAAGAGGGTAACGCATCCCAGCCCAAACCAGCATGGAAACCATTGCAAGGCTGGAACAAGGGTAAACAGGCCAAGAAGCCTGCTGCTGCTACCAAGACAGCATGAAGGGGTAGCCCCCGATCCGGGACCGGATCTAGTAGGGGGCAGACTTTCTCTCTTTGCTCAGGCTTGGGCAAGAGATGTTCCGGACCCCTGGGCTCTAGAAATTGTCTCTCAGGGGTATCTTCTAGAATTCAAGGACCTTCCTCCAAAGGGAAGGTTCCACATGTCTCGCTTGTCTTTAGACCAGATAAAGAGACAGGCATTCTTACATTGCGTAGAAGACCTTTTAAAAATGGGAGTGATACACCCAGTTCCAACAGCAGAACAAGGACTGGGTTTTTACTCAAACCTGTTTGTAGTTCCCAAAAAGGAAGGAACTTTCAGGCCAATTCTGGATTTAAAAATCCTAAACAAATTCCTCAGAGTTCCATCATTCAAAATGGAAACCATTCGGACAATCTTACCAATGATCCAGGAGGGTCAATATATGACTACCGTGGACTTAAAGGATCCGTACCTGCATATTCCTATCCACAAAGATCACCATCAGTTTTTAAGGTTCGCCTTTCTGGACAAACATTACCAGTTCGTGGCTCTTCCCTTTGGATTGGCCACTGCCCCCAGAATTTTCACAAAGGTGCTAGGGTCCCTTCTAGCGGTGCTAAGGCCAAGGGGCATTGCAGTAGCACCTTACCTAGACGACATTTAATACAAGCGTCGTCCTTTCACAAAGCAAAGGCTCATACGGACATTGTTCTAGCCTTTCTAAGGTCTCACGGATGGAAGGTGAACATAGAAAAGAGTTGCCTGTCTCCGTTCACAAGGGTTCACTTCCTGGGAACAATAATAGACTTGTTAGAAATGAAGATCTTTCTGACGGAGGTCAGGAAGTTAAAACTTTTAAACACTTGTCGAGTTCTTCAAGCCATTCCTCAACCCTCCATAGCTCAGTGCATGGAGGTAATAGGACTAATGGTGGCGGCAATGGACGTGGTTCCCTTTGCTCGAATTCATTTAAGACCACTGCAACTGTGCATGCTCAAACAGTGGAATGGGGATTATGCAGATTTGTCTCCCCAGATACAAATGGACCAGAAAACCAGAGAGTCACTCCTCTGGTGGTTGTCTCAGGATCACCTGTCTCAGGGAATGAGTTTCCGCAGACCGGAGTGGATCATTGTCACGACCGACGCCAGCCTCTTAGGCTGGGGTGCGGTCCGGGAGTCCCTGAAAGCTCAGGGTCTTTGGTCTTGGGAAGAATCTCTTCTCCCGATAAACATTTTGGAATTGAGAGCGATATTCAATGCGCTCCAGGCATGGCCTCAACTAGCGGAGGCCAAATTCATCAGATTTCAGTCGGACAACATGACAACTGTAGCGTACATCAATCATCAGGGAGGAACAAAGAGTTCCCTGGCGATGAGGGAGGTATCCAAGATCATCAATTGGGCAGAGGATCACTCCTGCCATCTATCAGCAATTCACATCCCGGGAGTGGACAACTGGGAGGCGGATTATCTGAGTCGTCAGACTTTTCATCCGGGGGAGTGGGAACTTCACCCGGAGGTTTTTGCCCAGTTAACTCAACTATGGGGCCTTCCAGATCTGGATCTGATGGCGTCACGTCAGAACTCCAAAGTTCCACGTTACGGGTCCAGGTCCAGGGATCCCAAGGCGACATTGGTAGATGCTTTAGTGGCGCCTTGGTCGTTCAATCTAGCTTATGTCTTTCCACCGTTTCCTCTTCTCCCCCGGCTGGTAACCAGGATCAAACAGGAGAAGGCTTCGGTAATTCTAATAGCTCCTGCGTGGCCACGCAGGACTTGGTATGCAGACCTGGTGAATATGTCATCGGTTCCACCATGGAAGCTACCTTTGAGGCAGGACCTTCTAATCCAAGGTCCATTCCAACATCCAAACCTAGTTTCTTTGCAACTGACTGCTTGGAGATTGAACCCTTAATTCTAGCTAAGCGTGGGTTCTCTGAATCAGTTATAGATACTCTGATCCAGGCTAGAAAGCCTGTTACTAGGAAAATTTACCATAAGATATGGCGGAAATATCTTTGTTGGTGCGAATCCAAGGGTTACTCGTGGAGTAAGATTAGGATTCCAAGGATTCTATCTTTTCTCCAAGAAGGATTGGAGAAAGGTCTGTCAGCTAGTTCCCTAAAAGGACAGATATCTGCTCTGTCTGTCTTGTTGCACAAGCGTCTGGCAGCCGTGCCAGATGTTCAGGCGTTCGTACAGGCTTTAATCAGAATCAAGCCTGTCTACAGACCTGTGGCTCCTCCATGGAGTCTAAATTTAGTGCTTTCAGTTCTTCAAGGGGTTCCGTTTGAACCTCTACATTCCATAGATATTAAGTTACTATCTTGGAAAGTTTTGTTTTTGGTTGCTATTTCTTCTGCTAGAAGAGTTTCTGAATTGTCTGCTTTGCAGTGTAATTCACCCTATCTGGTGTTTCATACAGATAAGGTTGTTTTACGTACCAAGCCTGGTTTTCTTCCAAAAGTGGTTTCCAATAAGAATATTAACCAGGAAATAGTTGTTCCTTCTCTGTGTCCTAATCCAGTTTCTAACAAGGAACGTCTGTTACACAATCTTGATGTGGTTCGTGCTTTGAAGTTTTATCTAAAAGCAACTAAAGACTTCAGGCAAACATCGTCCCTGTTTGTCGTCTATTCTGGCAAGAGGAGAGGTCAAAAGGCGACTGCGACCTCTCTATCTTTCTGGCTGAAAAGCATCATCCGGTTGGCCTATGAGATTGCTGGAAGGCAGCCTCCTGAACGAATTACAGCTCACTCTACTAGAGCTGTGGCTTCCACATGGGCTTTCAAGAATGAGGCTTCTGTTGAACAGATCTGTAAGGCAGCGACTTGGTCTTCACTGCATACATTTGCCAAATTTTACAAATTCGATACTTTTGCTTCTTCTGAGGCTATTTTTGGGAGAAAGGTTTTGCAAGCAGTGGTGCCTTCCGTTTAGGTTACCTGACTTGTTCCCTCCCTTCATCCGTGTCCTAAAGCTTTGGTATTGGTTCCCACAAGTAAGGATGAAGCCGTGGACCGGATACACCAATGTAGGAGAAAACAGAATTTATGTTTACCTGATAAATTTCTTTCTCCTACGGTGTATCCGGTCCACGGCCCACCCTGGCATTTGGTCAGGTTTAAATTTTATTTTTTGTAAACTACAGTCACCACTGCACCCTATGGTTCTCCTTTTTCTCCTAACCGTCGGTCGAATGACTGGGGGGGCGGAGCCTGAGGGGAGCTATATGGACAGCTCTGCTGTGTGCTCTCTTTGCCACTTCCTGTAGCGATTGAGAATATCCCACAAGTAAGGATGAAGCCGTGGACCGGAGACACCGTAGGAGAAAGAAATTTATCAGGTAAACATAAATTCTGTTTTTTTCATCTAGTTACTTCTCCTTGGAGTCTTAATCTGGTTTTGAAAATTACTTCAAGCCCGTCTGTTTGAACCCATGCATTGGTTGGATCTTCAGCTCTTGTCTTAGAAATTACTTTTCCTTTTAGCAATTTTTTTTAGTTAGAAGGTTATCTGAGCTTCATGCTCTGTCGTGCAAAGCTCCTTTGTTGATTTTCCTTTAAGATAAGGCTGTGCCATGGACTAGTTATTATTTCTTCTTCAGGTTGTATTTACAGGCACAATTAATCAAGAAATTGTGGTCTCTTCTTTGTACTCTGCTCCTACGTATTTAACGCAACAACTTCACAGTCTTAATGTTGTTAGGGCTCTTAAATTGTGGAATCTACAAAGTCATTTAGGCTTTCTTCTTTCTTGTTTTTCAATTTCTCTGTACTTTGCAATAGAAATGAGGTTACTGCAGTTACTTTGGCTGCCTGGATTAAGGCCTTAGCCCATAAAGCATACTTGGTTGCAGGGAAGACTCCTGAGCATATTACTGCTCATTCCACTAGAGTAGATTCCACTTCTTGGGCCTTTCATAGTACAGGCCTCCAGTAATGAAGCTTCATATCTCTTATGTTCAAGAGTTTTTAGTTTTCCTTTATTTAACGCATGTGACTTCATGAAATTTGCTTTGGTGCTGACCCTAATGTTCTCAATAATTCCTTAAAACATATTTTATTAAAGAAAATTAAATTGATATCTTCATATTCAAAATAATTACTTGTTAAATCCCTCCATCATTTTGTTTTTATCTAAATTCTGATATTTTCATTTGGCAGCAGTTGAGTATTGCTCGCTTTACCTATATAGGTCTTAAACTTTACATGATTTGTTTCATTTCCAGTCTTTATTGAGAAACAAATGGAAAAGTACAAAGCAAAAGAGTACAGACACAGAACAAGCAATTACCCAATGAAATAAAAAAAATGGAGAAGCAATACATTGTGTGTTTCCATCTTAATGGGAGGAGAGTCCACTGCGTCATTCATTACTTGTGGGAAATAAGAACCTGGCCACCAGGAGGAGGCAAAGACACCCCAGCCAAAGGATTAAATGCCTTCCCCAGTCCCCTCATCCCCCAGTCATTCTTTGCCTTTCGTCAAAGGAGGTTGGCAGAGAAGTTGTCATAAGATTCAGAGTAGTCTCTTATGGAGGGTAGTACTCTTCGAAATGGGACTGGAGTTTTAAGTAATCCGGTCAGCCTCTCAGTGAGAGCATGGATGCAAATTAGAGTCCGGAGATGCAGGGAGTGTCGTCTCTGTGAAACCATCCCGACTCATGTTAACAGCTCCTTGGCAATTAGACTACTTGACGACTAATTGACGAGTTTCGCTGCTTGCCTTTATTCACTCGTGTGTTAGGTACAGGCGCTACTCACTTAGAGTGGTTGGGGGATTCCTCCAGACGGTTTATTAAATAAATACTATTCTAAGCAAGCACTAAATATACTTCAGACACTAGATATACTAGGCATAAAGTTTTAAACATATAAGTACTAGATATACTTAAAGGGACATGAAACCCACATTTTTTTCTTTCATGATTTAAAAAGAGAATGCCATTTTAAACATCTTTCTAATTTACTTCTATTATCTAATTTGCTTTATTCTCTTGATATTCTTTGCTGAAAAGCATATCTAGATATGCTCAGTAGCTGCTGATTGGTTGCTGCACATAGAAGCCTCGTGTGATTGGCTCACCCATGTGCATTGCCTTTTTCTTTAACTAAGGATATCTAAAAAAAATGAAGCAAAATAAATAATAGAAGTAAATTGTAATGTTGTTTAAATTTGTATTCTCTTTCTGAATCATGAAAGAAAGATTTTGGGTTTAGTGGCCCTTTAACACTGCATGTATTATGCAGATTATTATAAACAGGAGTAGCCAGAAAAATTGAATATTTTTACTTAAAATAAAGTTAATAATCAAAAATGATAGGTATATAAATGTATTATTCTGTTAAATACATTATACATAATAATTGTGTCGACACATTTACATAAAACCTTTTAAAATGGACGTCCAATTTCTCTAAAAAAAATATAGTCACTGAGTTAGTGTTAAAAGTAATGGACAACTTGTGTCTGCTGTGAATACTTTGTGCTACAACACTCATAGGTGTGATTCATTCAGTTGTGTCCAGCGGTACTTATTGGATATCAAAAAAAGTTTTTTGGCATCAGGTATGGCCTCTGTCGAGTTGCCTCCTAGCCGTTGGCTTACCTTTAGTGTGACCGAGATAACGGCTACTCTGTTTAAGATCTAGCTTCTTTGTGTGCGGTCTTTATGGGCGTGGTTATCTTGTCGCGTCACTTGTCGATTTGGCTGTGATCTCCGTTGGTATTTTTTATCCTCTTTAGGTATTTTGTTTATCCTTGGGGTTTATTTCTTGCCGTTTTTTTGTTTTTCCTTCTTGATGTTTTATCCGCTTTTTTTGGCAATACTTAATCTGCGCTCCTTGGCTGTATTTCAATGTAAAAATTAATTTTCCGTTACTTCCTTTATTTGCCGCTTGTCTATTGTTGGTGGATGGCTGTATGAGTAACCTCACGCTCTTATTTCAGCGCAGTTATGATTCCACAATTTAGTTGAATAGTCTCTGCCTTTATTTTGTGCAGGTTTTTGAGAGAGATCCTCTGTTTTCACGCAATCCTCTGATTCCTAGCAGTCTTTTCACAGTTGTGCCGGTGATCGGCAGTATGCTTTCTTTAAGGAATCTTCTTCTTTGCACGGTTGCACAATGTATAGTTGTAATGTACTGTGTCTTTATATCTTTAATCCAAGTGGGTATATTCTTAATGTTGGTGGTTATCCTCTATTTTAAGCAACGTCTCAGTATCACATCAACCAGTTTCGCCCTATGCAAGGGCTTTTTCAAGATGCGTTTAGTGTGGCTCTGATCCTTCCTTTATAGGCCTTCCTCTCCTCCTATTGGTTAAACGTTCCAAAGAGGGAGGAGCTAAATCTTGTCATTAGTTGTCAGTTAAACAGATATCTATGCAGTATTCAATTCAATGTACTTGTTTATTAATTAATTATACAAAGTGCTTGCTTATTAGTTATACATAAAGGGGGTAATATCTCATTCGGAATTTAGGCCAAAGGGGTGTAGTGTCTTCATTTTGTATATTAATTCTGCTTCTGTTCTTAAAAGTTTATTTTCAAAGCCCCCCCCCCCCCCCTCCAATTCGGTTTAACTTTAACTACTCCCCAAAAAGTTAAGTCTTTTAATCTGTTGTTATGAACTTCTGAGAAGTGTTTATAAAGTTGTGTGTCTTTATTGCCCTTTTCTATGATGCACAAATGTTCTCGAATGCGTTCTCTGAGGGTTCTCGTTGTTTCACCTAAGTATTGCTTTTTTGCAGCTGCATTCTATTATGTAGACTACCCCCATGTCAGTGCATCTTATAGTGTCCTTGATTTCAAAAGTTTGCCCCGTTTGACTCAATGTAAAGTTTTTTACTTTTTTGCTGAAGTGGCAAGATTTACAACATAAACAGGGAAAGAAGTATTTTACTTCTTTACCTTCTAAATCTAATTGTCTGCTATTTTTGTTCGTGTTTTTAAACTCACTAGGGGCCAGTAGCATTTTTAAATTCTGGGATCTTTTATATATAAATGTAGGATTCATGGTTATCTTGTCTCCTATGATGGGGTCTTCTCTCACTAGATGCCAGTGTTTTTTTTACAATTCTTTCCATTTTCTTATGTTGCCCATTGTAGTGTGTAATAAAGGGGACTTTAATGTTCTGATCCTCTATACCATTCACTATACCATTCTTATCCTTTTCTTTGTTTTTATATGTGAGTAGATTATTTCGATCTACTCTTTTTACATTTGTATAAGCTTACTCTAAAAAATTTTCATCGTAACCTCTGTTATAAAATGTCTTTTTTAAGATATTTGCCTGTTCTTCATAGTCTAATATTTTTGAGCAGTTTTTTCTGACTCTTAGAAATTGGGACTTTGGGATGTTCTCCTTCCACCTTGTTAGGTGGCAACTATTGTATGTAATTGTTTGCATCAACTTTTTTTAAAAAGGTTTTTGTCTCAAAATTGGAATCTGTTATTTCTAGGTCTAAAAAGAAGATTTTCTTGTGAAAGTTAGACTTTTGTCATTGCTGTTCATTAAGAAAAAGAATTCTTGTAGGGATGTCTCGCTGCCCTTCCAGATGATTAGTATATCATCTATATACCGTTTGTACAATACCAAGCTACACAAACTTAAAAAAGCTGTTTCCCAGCTTCCCATAAACAGGTTCGCGTAGCTTGGTGCAAACCTGGTACCCATTGCCGTCCCTTTGGTTTAGACATATATCCTACCGTCAAAAGAGAACACATTATTTTTCAAAATAAATTTAATGCTCTCTATTAAGAAGTGTACTTGTTCTTTGGCTAGATCTTTATCTTCATTTAAATATTTACTGATAGCTTTTAATCCTAATGTATGTTCTATATTCGTATATAGTGAGGTCACGTCACAGGTAGCTAGTAGGAATTCACCTTCTATTTTTGTTTTCTCTAGATTTTGTAGGACTTCTGTAGAGTCTTTCAGAAAGGAAGCGAGTGTTTTCACATATTTTTGTTAATATCTATCTACGTATTGGGAGAGGTTTGAGGTAGGGTTGCACCAATACCATTTTTTTATGACTGAGTACAAGTACTGATACTTGTTTTCAAATACTCGCCGATACCAATTACCGATACTTTTTTTTTAATGTCATGTGACAGTTTACCAAGCACAATGCAGACTAATTATTTAAGATTCCTTATTTATAATTATAAAAGGCTGTAATTCAAAAGACATTATGAAATAATAAAACAGTTCACTGAACATATTTATAAATAAAAAATATTACAATAAAATATAACATTTAAAGGGGTGATGCAATTGGGTTGTAGGGCTGTTATATAACATCAATCTGACATTTGTATGGAGGTTCGACTCTAAGTTGAACAGTCTTTCACTTTCCACACTACTGCATGGTGCAGAAAGATATTTTTGGGCCATTTTAGCCAGAGCTGGAAATCTGTTTATTAACTGCCCAGTACTTCAGGGGTTTGTCTGAACGAGGTATAGTGATCTCTCCTACAATAATACAAATAACAGCAATTTGTATTGGCAGAACAGTAGTAAATAATTTTTAGTTTAGTCTCCACTTCAGTTTAAAATGAAATGGGAACATGCAGTTTGAAAAAATGCCACAAGATAGCATATGGGTAGGAAGTAGAGGTATCGGTTTAAGTATCGGTGCATTTGCACGAGTACAAGTACTCATGCAAATACTTGGTATCGGTACCGATACCGATACTAGTATCGGTATCGGTGCATCCCTAGTTTGAGGTTAGTGAGTTTATCCCTGATATAATGGGTCTCCCTGGTGGGGTTTTTTGGTCCTTGTGTATTTTAGGTAAGAAGTAAAAGATGGGTGTTCTGGTGAAGGTGGGATTCAAATATTCAAATTCTTTTTTGGTTAATATTCACTCACTTTTTGCTTCTTCTAGTTTCCTTTTTAGGATTATGTGGTCAGCTCTTGTGGGATCTCGTTTGAGTATTTTGTATGTGGTAGTGTCTCCTAATAGTCTGTTTGCTTCGTTTAGATAGTATTCTCTATCCATCACTACTACTCCTCCCCCTTTGTCTGCTGGTTTGATTATAATATCCTTGTTCTCTTAATCATTTTAATGAAATATATTCTTGTTTGGTTAAATTCATGTGTTGTTTATCGTTTGTATTGTATTGTATAAACAACACATGAATCTAACCAAACAAGAAAATATTTCATTAAAACGATTAAGAGAGAACAAGGATATTATGATCAAACCAGCAGACAAAGGGGGAGGAGTAGTAGTGATGGATAGAGAATACTATCTAAACTAAGCAAACAGACTATTAGGAGACACTACCACATACAAAATACTCAAATGAGATCCCACAAGAGCTGACCGCATAATCCTAAAAAGGAAACTAGAAGAAGCAAAAAGTGAGGGAATATTAACCAGAAAAGAATTTGAATATTTGAATCCCACCTTCCCTAGAACACCCATCTTTTACTTCTTACCTAAAATACACAAGGACCAAAAACCCCCACCAGGAAGACCCATTATATCAGGGATAAACTCACTAACCTCAAACCTCTCCCAATACGTAGATAGATATTTACAAAAATATGTGAAGACACTCCCTTCCTTTCTGAAAGACTGTACAGAAGTCCTCCAAAGTCTAGAGAAAACAAAAATAGAAGATGAATTCCTACTAGCTACCTGTGACGTGACCTCACTATATACGAATATAGAACACACATTAGGATTAAAAGCTATCAGTAAATATTTAAATGAAGATAAAGATCTAGCCAAAGAACAAGTACACTTCTTAATAGAGAGCATTAAATTTATTTTGGAAAATGTGTTCTCTTTTGACGGTAGGATATATGTCCAAACCAAAGGGACAGCAATGGGTACCAGGTTTGCACCAAGCTACGCGAACCTGCTTATGGGAAGCTGGGAAACAGCTTTTTTAAGTTCGTGTAGCTTGGTGAAAAACCTGGTATTGTACAAACGGTATATAGATGATATACTAATCATCTGGAAGGGCAGCGAGACATCCCTACAAGAATTCTTTTTCTTAATGAACAGCAATGACCAAGGTCTAACTTTCACCTATGAACTTAGTAACAAGAAAATCTCCTTTTTAGACCTAGAAATAGAAATAACAGACTCCAATTTTGAGACAAAAACCTTTTTCAAAAAAGTTGATGCAAACAATTATATACATGCCAATAGTTGCTACCTAACAAGGTGGAAGGAGAACATCCCAAAGTCCCAATTTCTTAGAGTCAGAAAAAACTGCTCAAAAATATTAGACTATGAAGAACAGGCACATATCTTAAAAAATAAATTTTATGACAGGTTACGATGAAAAAATTGTAGAGCAAGCTTATACAAATATAAAAGGAGTAGATAGAAATAATCTACTTACATACAAAAACAAAGAAAAGGATAAGAATGGTATAGTGAATGGTATAGAGGATCAGAACATTAAAGTCCCCTTTATTACACACTACAATGGGCAACATAAGAAAATGGAAAGAATTATAAAAAAAACACTGGCATCTAGTAAGAGAAGACCCCATCATAGGAGACAAGATAACTATGAATCCTACATTTATCTATAAAAGATCCTAGAATTTAAAAATGCTACTGGCCCCTAGTGAGTTTAAAAACATGAACAAAAATAGCAGACAATTAGATTTAGAAGGTAAAGAAGTAAAATACTTCTTTCCCTGTTTTTGTTGTAAATCTTGCCACTTCAGCAAAAAAGTAAAAAACTTTACATCGGGTCAAACGGGGCAAACTTTTGAAATCAAGGACACTATAAGATGCACTGACAGGGGGGTAGTCTACATAATAGAATGCAGCTGCAAAAAACAATACATAGGTGAAACAACCAGAACCCTCAGAGAACGCATTCGAGAACATTTGTGCATCATAGAAAAGGGCAATAAAGACACACAACTTTATAAACACTTCTCAGAAGTTCATAACAACAGATTAAAAGACAACTTTTTGGGGAGTAGTTAAAGTTAAACCGAATTGGAAGGGGGGGGCTTTGAAAATAAACTTTTAAGAACAGAAGCAGAATTAATATACAAAATGAAGACACTACACCCCCTTGGCCTAAACTCCGAATGAGATATTACCCCCTTTATGTATAACTAATAAGCAAGCACTTTGTATAATTAATTAATAAACAAATACATTGAATTGAATACTGCATTAGATATCTGTTTAACTGACAACTAATGACAAGATTTAGCTCCTCCCTCTTTGGAACGTTTAACCAATAGAAGGAGAGGAAGGCCTATAAAGAAAGGATCAGAGCCACACTAAACAAATCTTGAAAAAGCCCTTGCATAGGGCGAAACTGGTCGATGTGATACTGAGACGTTGCTTAAAACAGAGGATAACCACCAACATTAAGAATATACCCACTTGGATTAAAGATATAAAGACACAGTACATTACAACTGTACATTGTGCAACCGTGCAAAGAAGAAGATTCCTTAAAGAAAGCATACTGCCGATCACCGGCACAACTGTGAAAAGACTGCTAGGAATCAGAGGATTGTGTGAAAACAGAGGATCTCTCTTAAAAACCTGCACAAAAGAAAGGCAGAGACTATTCAACTAAATTGTGGAATCATAACTGCGCTGAAATAAGAGTGTGAGGTTACTCATACAGCCATCCACCAACAAGCGGCAAATAAAAGAAGTAACGGAAAAGTAATTTTTACTTTGAAATACAGCCAAGGAGCGCAGATCAAGTATTGCCAAAAAAAGCGGATAAAACATTGAGAAGGAAAAACAAAAAAAACGGCAAGAAATAAACCCCAAGGATAAACGAAATACCTAAAGAGGCTAAAAAATACCAACAGAGATCACAGCCGAATCGACAAGTGACGCGACGAGATAACCACACCCATAAAGACCGCACACAAAGAAGCTAGCTCTTAAACAGAGTAGCCGTTATCTCGGTCACACTATAAAGGTAAGCCAACGGCTAGGAGGCAACTCGACAGAGGCCATACCTGATGCCAAAAAACTTTTTTTGATATCCAATAAGTACCGCTGGACACAACTGAATGAATCACACCTATGAGTGTTGTAGCACAAAGTATTCACAGCAGACACAAGTTGTCCATTACTTTTAACACTAACTCAGTGACTATATTTTTTTAGAGAAATTGGACGTCCATTTTAAAAGGTTTTATGTAAATGTGTCGACACAATTATTATGTATAATGTATTTAACAGAATAATACATTTATATACCTATCATTTTTAATTATTAACTTTATTTTAAGTAAAAATATTCAATTTTTCTGGCTACTCCTGTTTATAATAATCTGCATAATACACGCAGTGTTAAGTATATCTAGTACTTATATGTTTAAAACTTTATGCCTAGTATATCTAGTGTCTGAAGTATATTTAGTGCTTGCTTAGAATAGTATTTATTTAATAAACTGCCTGGAGGAATCCCCCAGCCACTCTAAGTGAGTAGCGCCTGTACCTAACACACTTTTGCCGACATTTTTTTTTCTCTTGTATTGGGATTATTCTAGAGGGAATCCCCGGTACTAGGCAGAGGGGTGAGGACTCTAGCACCAGTCTAACACCATATCCAAATACCTACTTTATTCACTCAAGTCCATGTCAGGAGCGATGCTACTAACCTGTCACACTTGATGGGCCGTTTTCCTGTTCCATGGCATAGATTCTGGTAAGATCGTTTCATTTATACACACACGATAACGCAAGAAGACAGGGTCACAGTGTGTCTCCTTTTATCTGTATAGAATCAAGGGTTACTATCCCTGGAAAGGGGATGATTGATTAGGGGGGATTTATGCATAATATCTTTGTGTTAATGCTACATCATGTGTGAGATGAGGCTCTAGCAATGTGTGAACAGTCTGGTGAAGATCGGCGTGACCTTTTTTGGCGCGTTTTCTCTATAGTGCAGTCGCGGTCCTGCATGGCATTCCAGTGACCGGGTGTGGCCTCTCTAACTTCCTCTTTCCTGATCAGCATTTGCAGGAGACGTAACGGTTTCTCTGTAGTCCGGGTCATAGAAGGTGGCAAGTGCCCCGACCATTGGTGTATAAAGGTGCCATTAAGCTATCAAAGTCCGTATTAAAGGCGCAAGCTATGGATGACTCTGATATGTTAGGACTCCCTCTTTAATTAAATCTAATACCTGTGTTTATTGTGAGGAGGTACAGGTTGATCCGCCTGCTCAACTGTGTTCCACATGCTTTGATAAGATTGCAATATCTAAAAAGAATAAGATAGTTAGTACTACTGAGCCGTACACCTCTGAGGGTTCTCCGTCCCGCGAGGTGCGTTTCCATCATTCATCTCCGATTACACATGTAGCTCCCCAAGGCCCTACTAATCCTCCCGTGGGAGGGGCCTTGTGGCCGCCAGATTTAGCTGCACAGTTGCAAAAGGCGGTTTCTGCGACCTTCCATGCCCTACTATGCCCTGCGAAACGCAAGCGAAGGGAAAGACATAGCCTTCCGTCCCAGGGGGTCATCTACTCCGTTGCATGTCTCTGAGAGATTATCCGATGAGTACGATGCCTCCGACTCGTCGGAGGGCGCACTCTCTCTGGGACGGAGGAGCCAGATTTTAAGTTTAAAATGGAGCATTTGCGCTTTTTACTGAAAGAAGTGCTTGCTACGTTGGAGGTTCTGGAACCGAAACTTCCGGAAGAACCTTCAATCCTTAAGCTAGATAGGGTTTACGAGGAAAGGGTGGTGCCTCAGACCTTCCCAGTTCCCGTGAAGATGGCTACGATTATTAAGAATGAGTGGGAGAAACTGGGCTTGTCCTTTTCTCCCTCTCCCTCTTTTAAAAAGCTGTTCCACGTTCCGGACTCTCAGCTTGAGCTATGGGGGGGGGGCATTCCTAAGGTGAATGTAGCCATCTCCATGCTCGCTAAGAGTTCCGATTATTCCCCTCGAGAATAGTTCGTCGTTCAAAGAGCCCATGGATAAAGAGTTAGAATCCGTGTTGAGAAAGATGTTCCAACTCACGGGGTTTGTTTTCCAACCGGCAGCGGCGATTGCTGCGGTGGCTGGAGCGGCTACCTATTGGTACCTATTGGACCTATCAGCTATGGTCGAGGTGGAGACTCCCCTTGAGGAGATGCAGGAAAAGATTAAGGCCTTAAGGGTCGCAAATTCTTTTATCTGTTATGCAAATATGCAGGTTATTCACCTGAATGCTAAGACATCAGGTTTCTCTGTTGTAGCCCGTAGGGCTCTGTGGTTAAAGTCGTGTTCTGCGGACATGACTTCCAAGTCTACATTACTATCCCTTCCGTTTCAGGGCAAAGTTATTTTTGGTCCAGGCCTCGACTCTATCATATCCACGGTCACGGGAGGCAAGGTTGCTTTCCTTCCGCAGGGTAAGAAGAATAAGGCTAAGGGTCTACTTTTCGTCCCTTTCGTTCGGTCATGTCTCAACTCCAACAGCCGGCTGCGAAGACCGAGCAGTCCAAGGGATCTTGGAAGCCAGCTCAATCTTGGAACAAGTCCAAGCAGAGCAAGAAGCCCACCGAGAAAAAGTCGGCATGAAGGGTTGGCCCCTGATCCGTCGCTGGATCACGTAGGGGGCAGACTATCTATGTTCACAGAGGCTTGGAGGAGGACGTACAGGATCCTTGGGTTCTGGAGGTTATCACCCAGGGTTACATGATAGGATTCAAGACTCATCCGCCCAGGGGCAGATTCCTCCTGTCTAACCTATCCTCAAGACCAGAGAAGAGAGACGCCTTTCTAGAGTGCATGAGGGATCTCTTGGAGTAATCGTTCCAGTACCTCTAGCAGAAAGGGGTCTAGGGTACTATTCAAACCTTTTCTTTCATGTAATTAGCAAGAGTCCATGAGCTAGTGACGTATGGGATATACATTCCTACCAGGAGGGGCAAAGTTTCCCAAACCTCAAAATGCCTATAAATACACCCCTCACCACACCCACAATTCAGTTTTACAAACTTTGCCTCCGATGGAGGTGGTGAAGTAAGTTTGTGCTAGATTCTACGTTGATATGCGCTCCGCAGCAAGTTGGAGCCCGGTTTTCCTCTCAGCGTGCAGTGAATGTCAGAGGGATGTGAGGAGAGTATTGCCTATTTGAATGCAGTGATCTCCTTCTACGGGGTCTATTTCATAGGTTCTCTGTTATCGGTCGTAGAGATTCATCTCTTACCTCCCTTTTCAGATCGACGATATACTCTTATATATACCATTACCTCTGCTGATTCTCGTTTCAGTACTGGTTTGGCTATCTGCTATATGTAGATGAGTGTCCTGGGGTAAGTAAGTCTTATTTTCTGTGACACTCCAAGCTATGGTTGGGCACTTTGTTTATAAAGTTCTAAATATATGTATTCAAACATTTATTTGCCTTGACTCAGAATGTTCAACTTTCCTTATTTTCAGACAGTCAGTTTCATATTTGGGATAATGCATTTTTGATTTGACCATTTTTTCTTACCTTAAAATTTGACTTTTTCCCTGTGGGCTGTTAGGCTCGCGGGGGCTGAAAATGCTTCATTTTATTGCGTCATTCTTGGCGCGGACTTTTTTGGCGCAAAAATTCTATTTCCGTTTCCGGCGTCATACGTGTCGCCGGAAGTTGCGTCATTCTTTGACGTTATTTCGCGCCAAAAATGTCGGCGTTCCGGATGTGGCGTCATTTTTGGCGCCAAAAAGCATTTAGGCGCCAAATAATGTGGGCGTCTTATTTGGCGCGAAAAAATATGGGCGTCGCTTTTGTCTCCACATTATTTAAGTCTCATTTTTTATTGCTTCTGGTTGCTAGAAGCTTGTTCTTTGGCATTTTTTCCCATTCCCGAAACTGTCATTTAAGGAATTTGATCAATTTTGCTTTATATGTTGTTTTTTCTCTTACATATTGCAAGATGTCTCACGTTGCATCTGAGCCAGAAGATACTACAGGAAAATCGCTGTCAAGTGCTGAATCTACCAAAGCTAAGTGTATCTGCTGTAAACTTTTGGTAGCTATTTCTCCAGCTGTTGTTTGTATTGATTGTCATGACAAACTTGTTAAAGCAGATAATATTTCCTTTAGTAAAGTACCATTGCCTGTTGCAGTTCCCTCAACATCTAAGGTGCAGAATGTTCCTGATAATATAAGAGATTTTGTTTCTGAATCCATAAAGAAGGCTATGTCTGTTATTTCTCCTTCTAGTAAACGTAAAAAATCTTTTAAAACTTCTCTCCCTACAGATGAATTTTTAAATGAACATCATCATTCTGATTCTGATGACTCCTCTGGTTCAGAGGATTCTGTCTCTGAGGTTGATGCTGATAAATCTTCATATTTATTTAAAATGGAATTTATTCGTTCTTTACTTAAAGAAGTTCTAATTGCTTTAGAAATAGAGGATTCTTGTCCTCTTGATACTAATTCTAAACGTTTAGATAAGGTATTTAAAGCTCCTGTGGTTATTCCAGAAGTTTTTCCTGTTCCTAATGCTATTTCTGCAGTAATTTCCAAAGAATGGGATAAATTGGGTAATTCATTTACTCCTTCTAAACGTTTTAAGCATTTATATCCTGTGCCGTCTGACAGATTAGAATTTTGGGACAAAATCCCTAAAGTTGATGGGGCTATTTCTACCCTTGCTAAACGTACTACTATTCCTACGTCATATGGTACTTCGTTTAAGGATCCTCTAGATAGGAAAATTGAGTCCTTTCTAAGAAAAGCTTATCTGTGTTCAGGTAATCTTCTTAGACCTGCTATATCTTTGGCTGATGTTGCTGCAGCTTCAACTTTTTGGTTGGAAACTTTAGCGCAACAAGTAACACATCGTGATTCTCATGACATTATTATTCTTCTTCAGCATGCTAATAATTTTATCTGTGATGCCATTTTTGATATTATCAGAGTTGATGTCAGGTTTATGTCTCTAGCTATTTTAGCTAGAAGAGCTTTATGGCTTAAAACTTGGAATGCTGATATGGCTTCTAAATCAACTTTACTTTCTATTTCTTTCCAGGGTAACAAATTATTTGGTTCTCAGTTGGATTCCATCATTTCAACTGTTACTGGTGGGAAAGGAACTTTTTTACCACAGGATAAAAAATCTAAAGGTAAAAGCAGAGCTAATAATCGTTTTCGTTCCTTTCGTTTCAACAAAGAACAAAAGCCTGATCCTTCATCCTCAGGAGCAGTTTCAGTTTGGAAACCATCTCCAGTCTGGAATAAATCCAAGCCAGCTAGAAAGGCAAAGCCTGCTTCTAAGTCCACATGAAGGTGCGGCCCTCATTCCAGCTCAGCTGGTAGGGGGCAGGTTACGTTTTTTCAAGGAAATTTGGATCAATTCTGTTCACAATCTTTGGATTCAGAACATTGTTTCAGAAGGGTACAGAATTGGTTTCAAGATAAGACCTCCTGCAAAGAGATTTTTTCTTTCCCGTGTCCCAGTAAATCCAGTAAAAGCTCAAGCATTTCTGAAATGTGTTTCAGATCTAGAGTTGACTGGAGTAATTATGCCAGTTCCAGTTCAGGAACAGGGGATGGGGTTTTATTCAAATCTCTTCATTGTACCAAAGAAGGAGAATTCCTTCAGACCAGTTCTGGATCTAAAAATATTGAATCGTTATGTAAGGATACCAACGTTCAAAATGGTAACTGTAAGGACTATCTTGCCTTTTGTTCAGCAAGGGAATTATATGTCCACAATAGATTTACAGGATGCATATCTGCATATTCCGATTCATCCAGATCATTTTCAGTTCCTGAGATTCTCTTTTCTGGACAAGCATTACCAGTTTGTGGCTCTGCCGTTTGGCCTAGCTACAGCTCCAAGAATTTTTACAAAGGTTCTCGGTGCCCTTCTCTCTGTAATCAGAGAACAGGGTATTGTGGTATTTCCTTATTTGGACGATATCTTGGTACTTGCTCAGTCTTTACATTTAGCAGAATCTCATACGAATCGACTTGTGTTGTTTCTTCAAGATCATGGTTGGAGGATCAATTTACCAAAAAGTTCTTTGATTCCTCAGACAAGGGTAACCTTTCTGGGTTTCCAGATGGATTCAGTGTCCATGACTCTGTCTTTAACAGACAAGAGACGTCTAAAATTGATTGCAGCTTGTCGAAACCTTCAGTCACAATCATTCCCTTCGGTAGCCTTATGCATGGAAATTCTAGGTCTTATGACTGCTGCATCGGACGCGATCCCCTTTGCTCGTTTTCACATGCGACCTCTTCAGCTCTGTATGCTGAAGCAATGGTGCAAGGATTACACGAAGATATCTCAAACAATATCTTTAAAACCGATTGTTCGGCACTCTCTAACATGGTGGACAGATCACCATCATTTAATTCAGGGGGCTTCTTTTGTGCTTCCGACCTGGACTGTAATTTCAACAGATGCAAGTCTCACGGGTTGGGGAGCTGTGTGGGGATCTCTGACGGCACAGGGAGTTTGGGAATCTCAGGAGGTGAGATTACCTATCAATATCTTGGAACTCCGTGCAATTTTCAGAGCTCTTCAGTTTTGGCCTCTTCTGAAGAGAGAATCGTTCATTTGTTTTCAGACAGACAATGTCACAACTGTGGCATACATCAATCATCAAGGAGGGACTCACAGTCCTCTGGCTATGAAAGAAGTATCTCGAATTTTGGTTTGGGCGGAATCCAGCTCCTGTCTAATCTCTGCGGTTCATATCCCAGGTGTAGACAATTGGGAAGCGGATTATCTCAGTCGCCAAACGTTGCATCCGGGCGAATGGTCTCTTCACCCAGAGGTATTTCTTCAGATTGTTCAAATGTGGGAACTTCCAGAAATAGATCTGATGGCGTCCCATCTAAACAAGAAACTTCCCAGGTATCTGTCCAGATCCCGGGATCCTCAGGCGGAGGCAGTGGATGCATTATCACTTCCTTGGAAGTATCATCCTGCCTATATCTTTCCGCCTCTAGTTCTTCTTCCAAGAGTGATCTCCAAGATTCTGAAGGAATGCTCGTTTGTTCTGCTGGTAGCTCCAGCATGGCCTCACAGGTTTTGGTATGCGGATCTTGTCCGGATGGCCTCTTGCCAACCATGGACTCTTCCGTTAAGACCAGACCTTCTGTCACAAGGTCCTTTTTTCCATCAGGATCTGAAATCCTTAAATTTAAAGGTATGGAGATTGAACGCTTGATTCTTGGTCAAAGAGGTTTCTCTGACTCTGTGATTAATACTATGTTACAGGCCCGTAAACCTGTATCTCGAGAGATATATTATAGAGTCTGGAAGACTTATATTTCTTGGTGTCTTTCTCATCATTTTTCTTGGCATTCTTTTAGAATACCGAGAATTTTACAGTTTCTTCAGGATGGTTTAGATAAGGGTTTGTCCGCAAGTTCTTTGAAAGGACAAATCTCTGCTCTTTCTGTTCTTTTTCACAGAAAGATTGCTATTCTTCCTGATATTCTTTGTTTTGTACAAGCTTTGGTTCGTATCCTGTAACCTGTCATTAAGTCAATTTCTCCTCCTTGGAGTTTGAATTTGGTTCTGGGAGCTCTTCAAGCTCCTCCGTTTGAATCTATGCATTCATTGGACATTAAATTACTTTCTTGGAAAGTTTTGTTCCTTTTGGCCATCTCTTCTGCCAGAAGAGTTTCTGAATTATCTGCTCTTTCTTGTGAGTCTCCTTTTCTGATTTTTCATCAGGATAAGGCGGTGTTGCGAACTTCTTTTGAATTTTTACCTAAAGTTGTGAATTCCAACAACATTGGTAGAGAAATTGTGGTTCCTTCATTATGTCCTAATCCTAAGAATTCTAAGGAGAAATCGTTGCATTCTTTGGATGTTGTTAGAGCTTTGAAATATTATGTTGAAGCTACGAAATCTTTCCGTAAGACTTCTAGTCTATTTGTTATCTTTTCCGGTTCTAGAAAAGGCCAGAAAGCTTCTGCCATTTCTTTGGCATCTTGGTTGAAATCTTTAATTCATCTTGCCTATGTTGAGTCGGGTAAAATTCCGCCTCAGAGAATTACAGCTCATTCTACTAGGTCAGTATCTACTTCCTGGGCGTTTAGGAATGAAGCTTCGGTTGACCAGATCTGCAAAGCAGCAACTTGGTCCTCTTTGCATACTTTTACTAAATTCTACCATTTTGATGTATTTTCTTCTTCTGAAGCAGTTTTTGGTAGAAAAGTACTTCAGGCAGCGGTTTCAGTTTGAATCTTCTGCTTATGTTTTTCGTTAAACTTTATTTTGGGTGTGGATTATTTTCAGCAGGAATTGGCTGTCTTTATTTTATCCCTCCCTCTCTAGTGACTCTTGTGTGGAAAGATCCACATCTTGGGTAGTCATTATCCCATACGTCACTAGCTCATGGACTCTTGCTAATTACATGAAAGAAAACATAATTTATGTAAGAACTTACCTGATAAATTCATTTCTTTCATATTAGCAAGAGTCCATGAGGCCCGCCCTTTTTTTGTGGTGGTTATGATTTTGTATAAAGCACAATTATTCCAATTCCTTATTTTATATGCTTTCGCACTTTTTTCTTATCACCCCACTTCTTGGCTATTCGTTAAACTGAATTGTGGGTGTGGTGAGGGGTGTATTTATAGGCATTTTGAGGTTTGGGAAACTTTGCCCCTCCTGGTAGGAATGTATATCCCATACGTCACTAGCTCATGGACTCTTGCTAATATGAAAGAAATGAATTTATCAGGTAAATTCTTACATAAATTATGTTTTCGTGGTCCCAAAGAAGAAGGGCACATTCTGCCCAATTCTCGACCTAAAGTGCTTAAACAAGTTTCTGTCAGTCCCATCGTTCAAAATGGAGACGATCAGACCGATTCTGCCCCTATTTTAAGAGGGGCAATTTATGACGACAAGGATGCCTACATTCACGGGCCAATCCACAAGAATCACGTCTTATTCCTAGAATTCACATTTCTTGACCAATTCTTCCGGTTTGTGGCCCTACCATTCATTCTGGCAAATGCCCTAAGAGTCTTTACGAAGGTTCTGGGGGCACTGCTCGCGGTAGCGAGAGCCAGAGGTATTGCGGTGGCTCCTTATCTGGACGATATTCTGGTCCAGGCTCCGTCCTGCAGTCTTGCTGAGGACCACTCGAGGACTGTTGTTCTTCTCTGATCCCATGGATGGGAGATAAACGAAGGAAAGAGTTCCCAGCAACAGGGTGGAGTTCCTGGGTACGATAATAGATTCCATATCTATGAAGATATTCTTGACAGATCAGAGACGTTCTAATATTGCGTCCAGCTGTCTTGTCCTTCAGACCTCCTCAAGGCCATCTGTGGCCAGGTGTATGGAGGTGATCGGGCTCATGGTTTCCAGCATAGATGTCATTCCTTTTGCCAGGTTCCATCTCAGACCTCTGAAGTTATGCACGTTGAGACAATGGAATGGCGATCACTCAGATCTATCCCAGCAGATATCTCTGGACAATCGAGCGAGGGAATCCCTCTCTTGGTGGGTCTGTCCGGGACAGCTGTCCCAGTGGACATGCTTCT
Organism: Bombina bombina; assembly: GCF_027579735.1. Classification (NCBI taxonomy): domain Eukaryota; kingdom Metazoa; phylum Chordata; class Amphibia; order Anura; family Bombinatoridae; genus Bombina; species Bombina bombina. Next base: position 877,147,819 of record NC_069503.1, on the reverse strand, counting down.
TGAGACCATCCTGGGAGATTGTGACCACGGATGCAAGTCTTTCAGGTTGGGGAGCTGTTTGGGGTGCCAGAAGGGCACAGGGCAGGTGGACTAAGGAGGAGTCAACCCTACCGATAAATATCTTGGAACTAAGAGCAATATTCAACGCACTGAGGGCTTGGCCCCTCTTGGGGTCATTCCGCTTCATCATTACCTCGGTGGCGTACATAAACCATCAGGGGGGAACGAGGAGCTCCCTAGCCATGAGGGAGGTGTCTCAGATTCTGGAATGGGCAGAGACCCACAACTGTTCACTCTCAGCGATCCACATTCCGAGTGTGGACAACTGGGAAGCGGATTTCCTCAGCAGGCAATCGTTTCACCCCGGGGAATGGTCTCTTCATCCCGAGGTGTTTGCGGACATCTGCAACAGATGGGGACGCCGGAGATAGATCTCATGGTATCCAGACTTAACTTCAAGCTACCCAGATACAGGTCGCGGTCAAGGGATCCCCAGGCAGAGCTGATTGATGCCTTAGCGGTTCCTTGGGAGTTCAACCTGATTTTCATTTTACCCCTGTTGCCACTTCTTCCTCTAGTGGTGGCCCGGATCAAACAGGAGCAAGCTTTGACCATTCTGATTGCTCCGTTGTGGCCACGAAGTACGTGGTTTGCGGATCTGATGGGGCTGTCATCGTCTCCTCCTTGGAGGTTACCCTGTCGCAGAGATCTGATGGTTCAGGGTCCCTTTCTACACCAAAATCTCGATTCTCTGAGGCTGACTGCGTGGAGATTGAACGCCTAGTCTTGGCCAAGAGAGGTTTTTTTCTGAGTGATCAATACTCTCATCCAGGCCAGGAAACCGGTCACTTGTCGCATCTATCATAAGGTGTAGAGGACCTATTTATCCTAGTGTGAGGAACATGGATATCCCTAGCACAAGGTTAGGGTATCCAGGATTCTGGATTTTTTTCAAAATGGTCTGGATAAGGGCCTTGCCGCCAGTTCCTTAAAGTGACAGATTTCGTCCTTATCGGTTCTGTTTCACAAGAAGCTAGCGAAGCTTCCTGATATTCAGTCCTTTGTTCAGCCTCTGTCCAGAATCAGACCGGTATTTAGACCTTCTGCTCCTCCTTGGAGCTTGAACTTGGTTCTTAAGGTTTTGCAAAGGGCTTCGTTTGAGCCTATGCATGCGCTTGACATTAAGATTCTTTCCTGGAAGGTTCTATTTCTTCTGGCTATTGCATCGGCTCGCAAAGTCTCTGAGTTAGCGGCCTTGCAATCTGAGCCCCCTTACCTAGTTTTTCACGCTGTTAAGGCTGTGCTTCGCACTGGATTGGGATTTCTTCCCAAGGTGGTGTCAAATCGTAACATCAATCAGGAGATGTAGAAGTTCCTGCATTGTGTCCTAACCCTTCTTCGTCTAAGGAAAGGTTACTGCATAACTTGGATGTGGTTAGAGCCTTGAAGTTTTATCTTCAGGCCACAAAATATTTCAGACAGACTTTGTCCTTATTTGTGGTGTATTCAGGGATGCGTAGGGGGCAGAGGGCCTCTTCCACTTCTGTCTTTTTGGTTGAGGAGCATTATCCGTTTGGCCAATGAGATAGCGGGAATTAAGCTTCCTCAGAGGATTACGGCTCACTCAACTAGAGCTGTGGCCTCTTCTTGGGCCTTTAAGAACGAGGCCTCTGTGGAGCAGATTTGTAAGGCGGCGACTTAGTCCTCCTTAAATACTTTTACAAAGTTTTACAAATTTGATGTTTTCTTTTACAAAGATATGACGAGTCCACGGATTTCATCCTTACTTGTTGGAATATTAACCTCCTGCTAACAGGAAGTGGCAAAGAGCACCACAGCAGAGCTGTATATATAGCCCCCTCCCTTCCCCTCCACCCCCAGTCATTCTCTTTGCCTGTGTTATACTAGGAAGACATGGTAAAGTGAGGTGTTAGTTTTAGTTTCTTCAATCAAGAAGTTTTTTAGTTTAAATGGTACCGGTGTGTACTATTTTCCTCAGGGGGATATGGAAGAAGATTTCTGCCCTGAGGTTTGATGATCTTAGCATTTGTAACTAAGATCCACGCTGGTTCCCACAAGACTTCTGAAGGTAACCATGAGACATCTTCAGTGTGGAGACTGGTTTCATGCTACAAGCAGCATTAAGGTATGTGCAGCCTATTTTTCTGAAGAGACTTAGTGTATCAGAACTGGCTGGCATTTTTTCCCTGTATGGGAATGGGGTAAGCAGTAAAACCTATTTTAATAAGAGGGGTGTTACTGGAGTCCCTATATTTTATTTATCATTAGTTGATATTTGGGCATTATGTGACATGGGAGACAATGTAAAAAACAATGTTTTATGTTTTTTATTTTTTGGCACTTAAAACTTATTGGTTTTATGCTTGAGAGTTGTATTGTGTGTGTATTTCTACTTTAGTGCAAAACCGCATTTCCATGCGGTGTTGTTTGGGCCTACTCTGATTTTTTACCTTAAGGGGCGGAGCCTATTTTCGCTCGCTCAGATGCTCACTTCCTTCAGGCTTAGCAGCAGCAAACAGTGGGTTCTGGACTGTGTAACTGGTCTGAAGGGTTGGAAACTTGATTCGAAGTACTCTGGGGGCAGGTAGGTGCCACAGTAGAGCTGTGGCGAGGTGCAGAGGGTATTTTTTATCTATCTTTTGACTAGATGTTGATATAAGTACTTCTAAGGCCTTATTTCTGCCTTTGCTTCTGGGTGCAGCAATTTTTGGATTAACCAACGATATTAAGTTAAATTTGGGAATAATTTAACGTTTTTTGTGCATTTTGGAAAAATTGTTCACTTTTTCTTTTCTTAAAGGCACAGTACATGTTTTTTCTAATGTTTATTTTATGCTATAAATAAGTGTTTAAACGACTTTTGTGGTATTACTAGTCTGTTCAACATGTCTGGCATTGAGGTTTCTCATTGTTCTATGTGTTTAGAAGCTATTGTGCAACCCCTCTAACATTGTATAACTTTTGTACTGAAAGGGCTTTACAATGTTAAAATCATATTTTAAATAAAGTAAGTGTGCCTAAGGATGATTCTCAATCTGAAGAGAATCAGGATATACCATCCAATTCTCCCCAAGTGTCACAACCTTTAACGCCCACACAAGCGACGACTAGTACTTCTAGTGCGTCTAATTCCTTTACTCTGCAGGAGATGGCTGCAGTTATGTCAACTACCCTTACAGAAGTATTGTCTAAATTACCAGTGTTGCAGGGTAAACGCAGTAGGTCAAGTATTAACGTTAATACTGAATCGTCTGATGCTTTGTTAGCTATTTCCAATGTTCCCTCACAGTGTTCTGAGTTGGGGATCAGGGAATTACTGTCTGAGGGTGAAATTTCTGATTCAGGGAATATTTTGCCTCAGACAGATTCGAATGCTATGTCATTTAAATTTAAGCTTGAACACCTCCGCCTGTTGCTTAGGGAGGTTTTAGCGACTCTGGATGATTGTGATCCTATTGTGATTCCTCCAGAGAAATTGTGTAAAATGGATAAATATCTAGAAATACCTACTTACACTGATGTTTTTCCGGTTCCTAAGAGAATTTCGGAAATTATTAGTAAGGAATGGGATTGACTAGGTATACCGTTTTCTCCCTCTCCTAATTTTAAGAAAATGTTTCCTATATCAGATACCATTCGGGACTCATGGCAAACGGTCCCTAAGGTAGAGGGAGCTATATCTTCCCTAGCTAAGCGTACTACTATACCTATTGAGGATAGTTGTGATTTTAAGGACCCTATGGATAAGAAATTAGAGGGTCTACTAAAGAAATTATTTGTTAATCAGGGATTTCTTTTACAACCTACGGCTTGCATTGTTCCAGTAACTACTGCAGCAGCTTTTTGGTTTGAGGCTCTAGAAGAGTCTCTTAAAGTTGAGACTCCATTAGATGACCTTAGAATTAAGGCTCTTAAGCTAGCTAATTCTTTTATTACTGATGCAAATTGCTAAATTAGCGTAAAAAAATGCAGGATTTGCTATTTTAGCACGTAGAGCATTGTGGCTCAAATCTTGGTCTGATGATGTGTCATCAAAACATAAGCTTTTAGCTATTCCCTTTAAAGGTAAGACCCTTTTTGGGCCAGAATTGAAGGAGATCATTTCTGATATTACAGGAGGTAAAGGCTATGCCCTTCCTCAGAATAGGTCGGTTTAAATGAGGTGTAAACAAAATAATTTTCGTTCCTTTCGGAATTTTATTTTGAAATTATTTTTATTAAAGTTTTCCAATAAATCAAATATCAGCGTACAATTAACCAGTATAACATAAATAACAAGTTGTCAAAGTTGATCACATCAAGTATCTCAAGTCATAGAATGCAATTAGGCTATAAGCGTCACATCTCCCAACAGCATTACAGAACCCACGGTTTGTTATTTTCAATGCATAAACATACATTGCACATCTCTTTTGTTACAGTCAATTAAATTCAGTCTTTTCCATACGTCTCCTGAGTCCCGACTCTCCACCGCACCTCCCCACCAGCCAAGATTCAATGAGGAATACAATCTAGACTCTTCCTCTAGTTCTATTCTCATGATACATAATAAAAGGCTCCCATTGCGCAATAAAGCTGTCTCTGGTATTAAGTGTCTCGGCAACCATACTAGCCATATTGTAGTGATGCGTTATTTTATTATGGATAGTAGGGAATTCTGGCGGAATGCTTTTCCAGTGTTGGGCCAGACAGATTCTCACTACTGTGCATATGATCATAACTAGCTTATGGGATCTATGTGGCAGCTGTGGTATCTTAAAGTGTAGTAAAGCGTGCTCAGGTTTGAGTGTTATCTGAGCTCAAGAGTTTGGAGGTCTGCTCCCACACTTCTCTAACTCTAGAACAATGCCACCACATGTGAATAAACTAACCTCTCTCACCACAATTTCTATAGCATAAATGTTGAAGTTGGTTTTCCCCTTCCATAAATCTGGTTGGATGCAGATACCACCTGAACGCCACCTTTATATAGTTTTCCTTGAGCGTCGCATTCTGTGAGAATGAGAAGCCATTGTTCAAGTTATCTAGCCAAGTCTTGAGGGTCCAAGTGGCATCCAGATCTCTTTCCCATCTCAGCATAAGCGAGGATTTAGATAGGGAATGTTTATTTTTAAGGAATCAATATAAAATCGCGATTAAACCTGTGGTATGTTCCCTATTTAGGCATAACGACTCAACTGTATTAGTAAGAGGGAATTTAAAGTTACTAGAAATCTCTTGTACCCTTGACTTCAATTTCAGGTAGTGAAACCACACATTATGATCATTAGGGTCTAGGTCTCTGTATTGTGCGAAGGACATTACATTATTGTCTATCAGTACATCTGCTATTCTATACAGGCCCTTATTGGCCCACTTCTACTGGACTATTAAACTAATGGAGGATTGAGGTAAAACTAAAGGAGTTGCTCTGGATCCCGCTTGGATAAGCGAATGTCTAGCATTCAGCATTTTCCATATATGCAAGGTATGAGAAACTGCCAAAAATTTACTTTGTAATGGGTGTTTGAAGCTTTTAGGCGCCCAAAGTAGGCTTGGAATATGATCAATTTCTAAGACATCTGCCTCAATATTCACCCAAGGAGCCCCCTGTTTACCCTTGAACCACTTTGATGATTGAGCTAATCTGGCTGCCTGGTAGTAAGAGACCAGATCTGGTACTCCAACTCCTCCGCCTCCCCTATGAGTGCATAGGATCTTCCTATTTATTCTAGCTTTCTTGCCTTGCCAAATGAAACGGAGCATGTCCCCCGGCAAAGCATTTAAGTCTGATATCGGTATCGAGACAGGGAGAGAGCGGAACAAGTATAACAAGTTAGGTAGTAAAGTCATTTTTGTGGAATCTATTCTCCCATATAGAGAGATTTTAAATTTTGACCATTTTGCAATAAGACTCCTAATATGTTTGAACATGGGGATATAGTTAGCTTGGTACAAAATATATATGTCAACTGGAAGGTTAATCCCTAGATATTTAAGTGTTTTGGATACCCATTTGAATGAGAAGTTTAGCTCCATGAGTTTTTTTGTGTAGGGGTAATTTGATACTCAAAGCCTCACACTTATCTTGATTTACCTTATATCCCGACAGTTTGCCAAAATCGAGTATTGTAGCATAGAGGGGGGGGGGGGGTAATGACAAAAGTGGTTTAGTTAAAGATAAAATAACATCATCCGCAAAAAGTGATTTTTTTATATTCATTGTGTCCCACCCTTATGCCAGAGATATCTACATCCTCTCTGATTTTCACTGCTAGAGGCTCGATGCAAAGAACAAATAAAAGAGAGCGAAAGGGGGCATCCCTGCCTCGTACCGTTCTTAATGTGTATTGGTAGTGATTGGTAGCCCGAGAGTTTAACAAAGGCCATAGGGAATGAATAGAGGGTGGACAGGGCGTCACAGAATTCGCCCTGGATTCCTATTTTTTTTCAAAACAACAAACATATAGTCCCATCCCACCCTATCGAACGCCTTCTCTGCATCCAAAGATAGGAACAGAGAAGGCGTTCCCGAGACAGTAGCTACATTAATTAGGTTAATGATTTTGCGGGTATTATCTGGGGCTTCCCTATTTTGAATAAATCCCACCTGATCTGTGTGAATTAAGCGTTTGAGAATGTGGTTGAAGCGATTGGCCAGAATTTTAGTAAGAATCTTAATGCCCTGATTAATCAGGGAAATTGGTCTATAGTTTTGGCATTGTTGTTTGTTTTTCCCCGGTTTTGGTATAACTGCGATTCTAGCCATCAACATCTCTTTAGGTATTTCTATGCCTTTCATAATAGCGTTGAAAATTTGGGTTAATTGGGGTATCAGGATATCTTGCAAGGATTTATAAAAGATCCCAGAATAGCCATCTGGGCCTGGAGTTTTGGAACTTTTAAGGTTTTTTATGGCGGCTTTAACTTCCACCTGAGTGATAGGGGAGTTCAGAGAACTGAGCTCATCTTAAGATACTTGTAATAATGCGCTGTGACCTAAAAAGTTATCAAGATCTATTGATTTATCTTTACCTTTGTCCGGATTGGGAAGATTATAAAGGCTATTATAGAATTCGGCAAACTTATTAGCAATACATTGGGGATCATTAGTAAATGTACCATCCTGACTCTGTAATTGCGGTACTGTGGTATTTCTAGTTAGGTCTTTGAGCTTATTTGCCAACATCCTATCCGGTTTATTACTATAAATATAGTAATGTATGTCTATGGCTTTGATGGATTTACAAGCTTCCTTATCTAATAATTGGTTTATCTCGTCGTTTATGGCTTTAAGTTGTTTAGCATTTTTTTTATTTGGATGGGTGATCGTGAGGGCCCTAAGCAAGCCAGCTTCATGTTGTAGTTGCGTTAATCTTAGTTTATCTTGTTTGTTCCTCTTATTTGTTTCAGAGATTAAGAAACCTCTGACATATGCTTTTAGGGCTCCCCAGGTGAATAAAGGGTTGTCAGTGCTATTCTTATTTATCGAGATAAACTCAGAGATCTGTTGATGGAGTCGCTGCAACACCACTTTATCTTGTAGCAACCCTGTATTTAGAGACCAGGCCTTTACTCTGTTGGGATTAAATACCCCTGACATTGTGGTTTCAACCATGGAATGGTCTGACCATGGGCATTTTGTTATTGACGCTTTTACCAGAAGAGGCATTAGAATTTGGCTTATAAAAATATAGTCTATCCTGGAGTGTGTATTATGCATGGGCAAGAAGTAAGTATAGTCTCTTGTATTATTATTTAGAGCTCTCCAGCTATCAGTAAGGTTGTGGTCCGCTATAAAATCTTTTAGAATATTATGTGAGGACCTGCTTCTAGGTTGGGTTGTTCCTGGTGTAGTTCGATCTATTTTCTGGTCTAATTTGAGGTAAATCTTCCCCTATAATGGTTTTATATTTCCTCCAAGAGGTTAATAATTTTCTCACTTTAGTCATAAAGATCTCTTGATGTTCATTAGGGGCATATACGTTTGCTATAATAACTGGAGTGTTTTGAATTAATCCTCTCAGCAAGAGGTATCTCCCATCTTTGTCTATTATCACCTCCTCCTCTTTAAAATTTAGAGATGTATGGAGAAGAATCGTAACCCCCGCCTTTTTTTTGTTACCAACTGCGTGGTATTGGACTGGGTATGTCTTATCCCAGTATTTTGGTGTGTATGTTTTGGTAAAATGTGTCTCCTGGATCATAACTATCTGTGCCCTCCGTGACTTGTATGTGGATATAGCTTTCTTTCTTTTAATGTCAGAGTTTAGACCCCTAGCATTATGAGACAATATTGTAATAGACATTTAAGTACATAAAAAATATTGCAAGCTAAGAAATATCGTCAGGCTATAAAGCCTCAAGGTCATCAATATATTCCCCAAAGTCCTGTGCGGTGGAGAGCCGAGACTTACCCAGTAAGGAGAACATCTGATCAGCAGTGTCCCTCCTACCCAACTCATTCCATGCAATGACGATGATACTATGACTGTAAATGCAAATGTGAATTCTTTATCCTGGAAATAGTAGTAAAACGTTAACAAATTTAACAACTTTGAAATTGAGAACAACTGGTTTAAATATTTTAAAACAAAGAGATATATTAAACTACACATAGTAGTAATAGAGTTCCTAATTTAGGTGACTTGGATGAGGTAATAGGTAATTAGGACCATCAAGAATGTTAATGGATGATATTTCTATTCTTATTCCCTTGATGGTTGTTATGTAGCATAGCAACATGTAAACAAAAAAAATGAAGCTTAAGTATGATATCCCTTGTTGAAGACTGCTGGGGTTTAGTTAGAGCTCTGTGTACTCTATCCATTAGGAATAGTTCAGGTTCCACCTCTGGAACGAGTTGCTTGAAGATTCTAACCATGGTGTCTTGTAGATCCTTATAAGATTCCGGAAGGTTTCTTATACGAAGGTTTGATCTACGAGATCTATTTTCTAGATCCTCGATCTGTTCTTCTAACTTAGTGATGTAATCAGCTTGTTCTGATAAGGTGTTATGGATTAGCGGAATCTCCTCTGAGATGCTGTCTGTTTTCTCTTCAAGTTCTGCCGTACGGTTGCCGATATCTCTGATATCTTGTCTCAAATCAGAAAGGGCGGTTTTAAGCTCCTCCTGAAACAAAGATTTAATCTGTGACAGTAGTGCAGTGTTTTGAGAGTCCATTATGTTTGGGGCTGCAACTTCAGAACTATTCGTGTTCACATTGTCACTAGTATTGAGGGTGCTTATCTCTTGTTGTCTTTGTTTTTGTTGTGATTTGTTCAAACATTCTTTGACTGTCTGCGTTTTATTCTTCATCTTGCTTCAATAGAATATTGTGACAATAGCTTAAAGTTCTTTATATTGTTGACAGTGTGCACAAAATTTGTCTCAGGTGCTAGAATAATGATGCAATATATTCAGGTATGCTACTACTACATACAGAATGATGCTATATATTAATTATATATATTTTCAAGGGATTTAGTACCCCATCCTCCTCACCAAAACATTAATCAGTATCTCTTCATTGCAAAATAATAAGGCGTGACAGCGTTGTGTCTAATTGTATGTGGGACTGCTCCTAAGTCTTCTGACTTTAGACCTTCTGTATCACTCTTCAGGCAGCTCCCAAAAAGGAGTTAATTATTTCTCCCAATCAGGCTAAAGGGATATTGGGTGACTCTTGTTTCTTTTTTATTAAAGGGTCTTCAAAGGAGCATATCAGTTTAATGTGTGGTGGTTACATGCAGAAATACACAAATTATGTAGTGGAGTATTGCTGTTTACATTCCCAAGTATCACATACCAGAGTGCAGATTATAGGTGATGGCGTATCTGAATAAACACTTGTAGGTTAAAGATGGCGTCCCTTCCCGACAAAGTTTAGTATTAAATAGCAGTTAAATTCTCTTCACCGATCTGATGTAAAGTAGAATCCCAAGTGAAGGGATCTCTCAGATCAGTACATTAAATTAAGTTACGCTGTGCTTGCAGGGTGTATTTAATGGAGTCAGTCTCTTATTTCAAAAGTTTAAGCTTCCGTCCAGTGCAAAACACAGCTTAAAGGTGCTAGATAGGTCCCGTGCTTGTACCGCACTACCGTTAGCGTGTCTGACCCGTATAAAAGTCCTCCGGTTTTTGGGATGCCTCAGAACTCAAAGGGACAAAGTTTGTGTGGCTTACCCAACCGCCGGAGCGGAGCCCCGACCCTCCGGCGGTCAGCCTAGAATCCGTAGCCTGCTTGTTTCAATGTGACGGCACAAATTCGGACTCTGTGTAGAGCGACCAACTTCAGACTCTGTCCTCTCTAATGGTCAGTTTTGTTGCCCAAATTGTAGAAGAATTATTGTGTTTTTCTTTTATTTATGGTTAAAAACCACCGGAACTCAAAGCAAACACGTCTTGCTCCTCTTGCTGTTGGCCACGCCTCTCTCCTTACGGAATTTTAAAGGAGGACCCTCCGCTTCTTCTTCTTCCACAAAACAGGAAGGGAATTTTCCCCACTCTAGTCTGGAGACCCAATCAGAACTGGAATAAGGGTAAACAATCCAAAAAACCCACTGCTGGTCCTAAGACAGCATGAAGGGGTGGCCCCCGATCCGGGACCGGATCTAGTAGGGGGCAGACTCTCTTTCTTTGCTCAGGCTTGGGCAAGAGATGTTCAGGATTCCTGGGCACTAGAAATAGTGACCCATGGTTATCAATTGGAATTCGAGGATTTTCTCCCAAGAGGGAGATTTCCTCTTTCAAAATTATCTGCAAACCAGATAAAGAGAGAGGCGTTCTTACGCTGTGTAAAAGACCTTTTAACATGGGTTTTACTCAAACCTATTTGTGGAACGTTCAGACCCATTTTGGACCTCAAGTGTCTAAACAAATTTCTAAGAGTTCCATCATTCAAGATGCAAACAATTCGAGCGATATTCTGATTCAGGCGTCAACATATCATCTGACAAAATCTCACACGGACACAGTGTTGTCTTTTCTGAGAACTCACGGCTGGAAGGTGAACATAGAGAAAAGTTCACTTTTTCCACAGACAAGGGTTCCTTTCTTGGGAACTCTGATAGACTCGATAGCCATAAAAGTATTTCTGACGGATGTCAGAAAATCAAAGATTTTGAATACTTGCCGAGCAGTCCATTCCTCGGCCATCAGTAGCTCAGTGTATGGAGGTAATCGGATTAATGGTAGCGGCAATGGACATCGTTCCGTTTGCTCGCTTTCATCTCAGACCTCTGCAACTGTGCATGCTCGGTCAGTGGAATGGGGATTATGCGGATTTATCTCCAAAGATAATTCTGGATCAAGAGACCAGAAACTCTCTTCTTTGGTGGTTGTCACCGGATCATCTGTCCCAGGGTACTTGTTTCCGCAGACCCTCGTGGGTGATAGTGACAACAGATGCCAGCCTTCTGGGCTGGGGTGCAGTTTGGAATTCCCTGAAGACTCAGGGTGTTTGGACTCAAGTGGAGTCTCTACTTCCAATAAATATTTTGGAACTGAGGGCAATATTCAATGCGCTTCAGGCGTGGCCTCAGTTGGCTTCGGCCAAATTCATCAGATTCCAGTCGGACAACATAACGACTGTGGCATATGTCAATCATCAGGGGGGAACAAGGAGTTCCTTAGCGATGATAGAAGTATCCAAGATAATCAGTTGGGTTGAGGCCCACTCTTGTCATCTGTCAGCGATCTACATCCCAGGGGTAGAGAACTCTGAAGCAGATTTTCTAAGTCGACAGACTTTTCATCCGGGGGAGTGGGAACTTCACCCGGAGGTATTTGCCTCATTGATTCTCAGATGGGGCAGACCGGAGTTGGATTTGATGGCATCTCTTCAGAATACCAAGCTTCCAAGATACGGATCCCGGTCAAGGGATCCTCAGGCCGAACTGATAGATGCCTTTGCAGTTCCTTGGTTGTTCAGCCTAGCTTATGTGTTTCCGCCGTTTCCTCTCCTCCCACGAGTGATTGCTCAAATCAAACAGGAGAGAGCTTCATTGATCCTGATAGCGCCTGCGTGGCCACACAGGACTTGGTATGCGGATCTAGTGGACATGTCCTCTCTGCCACCGTGGAAACTTCCGTTGAGACAGGACCTTCTCATTCAAGGTCCTTTCCAACATCCAAATCTAATTTCTCTGCAACTGACTGCGTGGAGATTGAACGCTTGATTTTATCAAAGCGAGGATTCTCTGATTCAGTTATCAATACTTTGATACAGGCTAGAAAGCCTGTCACTAGGAAAATCTATCATAAGATATGGCGTAAATATCTTTATTGGTGTGAATCCAAGGGTTACTCATGGAGTAAAATTAGGATTCCTAGGATTTTGTCTTTTCTCCAAGAAGGATTGGAGAAAGGGTTATCAGCTAGTTCCATAAAAGGACAAATTTCAGCTTTGTCAATTCTGTTTCACAAACGTCTGGCAAATGTATCAGATCTTCAGTCTTTTTGTCAGGCTCTATCTAGAATTAAGTCTGTATTTAGACCTATTACTCCTCCTTGGAGTTTGAATTTAGTTCTTCGAGTTCTGCAAGGGGTTCCGTTTGAACCTATGCATTCCATAGATATTAAACTATTATCTTGGAAAGTTCTGTTTTTGGTTGCTATTTTTTCTGCTCAAAGAGTTTCTGAGCTTTCAGCTTTACAGTGCGATTCGCCTAATCTCATATTTCATTCTGATAAGGTGGTTTTACGTACCAAACCTGGTTTTCTTCCTAAGGTTGTTTCGAATAAGAATATTAATCAGGAAATTGTTGTTCCTTCTTTGTGTCCTAATCCTTCTTCTAAGAAGGAGCGTCTGTTGCATAACTTGGACGTGGTCCGTGCCCTGAAGTTTTACTTGCAGGCGACTAAGGATTTCCGTCAATCATCTTCAATATTCATTGTTTATTCTGGAAAGCGTAGGGGTCAGAAAGCTACGGCTACCTCTCTCTTTCTTTTTGGCTGAGAAGTATCATCCGTCTGGCATATGAGACTGCGGGACAGCAGCCTCCTGAAAGAATTACGGCTCATTCTACTAGGGCTGTGGCTTTCACATGGGCTTTTAAAAACGATGCATCTGTTGTACAGATTTGTAAGGCTGCGACTTGGTCGTCCCTTCACACTTTTTCCAAATTTTACAAATTTGAAACTTTTGCTTTTCTGAGGCTATCTTTGGGAGGAAGGTTCTTCAAGCAGTGGTGCCTTCTGTTTAGGTCTCTGTCTTGTCCCTCCCTTTTATCCGTGTCCTATTGCTTTGGTATTGGTTTCCCACAAGTAAGGATGAAATCCGTGGACTCGTCATATCTTTGTAAAAGAAAACTAAATTTGTGCTTACCTGATAAATTACTTTCTTTTACGATATGACGAGTCCACGGCCCACCCTGTTATTTTAAGACAGATTTATTTTATTTTTTTGTAAACTTCAGTCACCTCTGCACCTTTTTAGCCTTTCCTTTTCTCTTCCTATAACCTTTGGCCGAATGAGGGTGGAGGGGAAGGGAGGGACTATATATACAGCTCTGCTGTGGTGCTCTTTGCCACTTCCTGTTAGGAGGTTAATATTCCCACAAGTAAGGATGAAATCCGTGGACTCGTCATATCGTAAAAGAAAGTAATTTATCAAGCATAAATTTCGTTTTTCTTCAGCGGAAGCTGTTTTTGGGAGAAAGGTTCTGCAGGCTGTGGTGCCCTCAGTATAGGGTCCACCTCCGTTTACCCTCCCATTTTTGTTCATTCAGTGTTCTCTAGAGCTTGGCTATTTGTTCCCACAAGTAATGAATGAAGCAGTGGACTCTCCTCCCATTAAGATGGAAAACATAAATTATGCTTACCTTATAATTTCATTTCCTTCTGTGGGAGGAGAGTCCACTGCCCCCGCCCGTTTGCTCTGGTGGGCGGACCTAAATTTAATATTATTCTTCTGGCACCATTTATACCCTGATATTTTTCCTACTGTTCCTTGTTCCCTTGGCAAAATGACTGGCGGATGAGGGCAATGGAGGAGGTATTTAAGCCTTTGGCTGGGGTGTCTTAGCCTCCTCCTGGTTGCCAGGTTCTTATTTCCCACAAGTAATGAATAAAGCAGTGGACATAATTTATGTTTTTACTGTTAGTAGAACATTTTTAACATAACCAATAATACAAAGGTATAAGTAAAGAAAATAAAAACTATTCACTCTTTCTAAGAATATTCTCTGACATATTTGGGAGGTGCTTCTTTTATGGTAAAATGAGTCTCAAACACTTCTGTTAAGGTTTTGTCTATGGACATATTCAGTGAAACTAGGTATCCATTGGCCTAGATAAATAAAACTCAATGGACCTCCATCTCTTCATCTTTATAAGTCTTACTCTTGTTTCTGGACACCACTTTAAATGGTTTAAAAAAGTTTGATATATTTTAAAAATCAACCTTAAAGTAAATGTAAACTTTCATGAATAAGTGCCGGTTTTTAAAAATACTATTAAACACAGGGGCACTTTCATTCATGAAACTTTACATTGCAGCGGTTCTTTTTAAATACCTTTTTCTTTAGCAAACACAGACTAAGATCCTCTGCCCGCTGCTCCTCTGTACTTACACCAGCAATGAAAAAACAAACAAAAAAAACCCCTGCAATGTAAAGTTTCATGAATGAAAGTGCCCCTGTTTTTAATTCTAAACTTTCATGAATGATTTGCCAGTTTTTAAAAATACTATTAAAAACAGGGGCACTTTCATTCATAAAACTTTACATTGCAGCGTTTTTTTTTTTAATACTTACCTTTTTCTTTAGCAAACACATACCACGATCCTCTGCCCACAGCTCCTCTGTACTTAGCATTTAAATGACGAAACTGGCTTCCTCCAATCACTGCGTGGCCTCACGAGATGGACGCTCTGGGGTGCATGCCATGATTGTAGGAAGCCGGTTTCGCCATTACTGAGGTAGGTACAGAGGAGCTGCGGGAGGAGGATCGTGGTCTGTGTTTGCTAAAGAAAAAGGTAAATATTTAAAAAGAACTGTTGCAATGTAAAGTTTCATGAATGAAAGTGCCCCTGTTTTTAATAGTATTTTTAAAAACCAGGCACTCAAGTTTACATTCACTTTAAAACTGCAAGGTAAAAAGGTTTTCAAATGACTGGGATTGTTCCCAACCCTAAACTTCTACCACCTCCTTGCCATTACTGTGATAAACTTTTTACATAGGAATGCTGCAAGTGCTTGTTCTTGCTGACTATTCCAGAAACACAGTGAAATTCTTCATGTGTTTTGATATTTATTTATTTTTAATATTTTTTATTGAGGTTATACAGCTAATATAGCATACATGTAATAACCAAAAATGCTAAAATGTATACATTTAAAAACACACATAAGTGGTTATTCACGAGTCAACAAAAGTAGAGACTGTGTTCCTCTAATCCAATAGCAATACTGTTTACCAAACATTATCGAAATGACAAAATACAAAAAAAAAAAAACCCTCAAATTTTCATGTAAAATAATACTTGGGAATCCTCATACGAGAGAATAGAAAGTAGAAAAATCCACAGCACCTTAATGAATTTCCAACACTTTATTGAAACATCTTTATCCCATACAGGTACAAAGCAGGTAGCAGCAACGTTTCGGGATATTATCCCTTAATCATGCTCATACGAGAGAATAGAATATGTAACATAATGATTTCCCCTAATTATGAGTAGGAGCCTCTCTTGGACCCCCAAAATAAAATCTTACCATAAAGGGACAGTCTAGTCAAAATTTAACTTTTATGATTCAGATAGGGCATGCAGTTTTAGACAATTTTTCAATTTACTTGGATCATCAAATCTGCTGAGGCTTATATAGAAGGTAATCACAGAGGTAAAATGTATATTAATATAACAGTGTTGGTTATGCAAAACTGGGGAATAGGTAATAAAGGGATTATCTATCTTTTTAAACAATACAAATTCTGGAGTAGCCTGTCCCTTAAAAGGGGAATTTTAGGGGTACAAGGGCACATAGGGCCACTCTTGGACTCAAAATTTTGGATATAGAACATATTAGGAATTTAATTCCAAACACCATGTCTACGAAGGGACTGTAACATAAAACCATCTTTTCAGTCGAATTGCATTGACTAACAGTACCTTGCATTCCAACTGAATATAATATGTATGCATAAGGAATGACAATAGCGAGAAAACCCAAAATGGAGTAATACACCTTTAGAAATAGGGGGTTAAGTTGTTAAATACTGTAACAAATGCATTTAATATAATAAAATGTGCTATAACAAAGAGCAACCTTAGTAAATATAAAACAATACTGCCTTCGGTTTATTATCTAGCTTGTGTCTTTTAAAATAAGCATTGGCCATAGCAAAATTAGTAAACTAAGCCAACTCCCAGACATTTAAGATAAGCCTTAGGAGTAAGTTGTAATATAAAGCTCCATTTGCACTATTAATGCAGCAAACTGTTAAAACTGACAGATTAAGTTTGTGCTTACAGATAATCAGTTCCAGGTCCAAAGACGTACAAATGTCTCAAATACCAGAATTTCCCATCAAGAGAAGGGGAACACTATAATAAGGAATAGGTAAGGTGGGAGCACTGGAAGGCTTAAATCCTCTGGATGGATGGGGAACTCGATGCTGCCACAGACCCTTCACACTGTGCCGCGATTGGTCAGTCTCTACTGTGGTGTCTCTGCCATTGTTTAGTAAGGTTATTTCTTTTGGGCTAGCACATATTTTACTCTACAAGATTAGCTACCGGTACAGGCGTGGGGTGGAGCTACTCTTATAGAAACCTGGATTTCAGATTGTGAAGGAAAATTTCCAATATTCTTCAGGGGAGCTAGGACGTCCCTATCTGCATATTTTTTTTTATCTCCTGCGAGCTTCCCAGGCTCCTAAAAGTGGCAACACCAATGGAGACATGATTTTCAGTCGCATTGCTCATAAACTCTGTGGTATGCAAGTGAAAAACTGCTGCTGGAGTTTCTTCAAGCTGGAGATAGGCAATATTTGTGGCTTACTCCTTTTGATTTTTCAGTTGCTCACATATCATCTTCAATAGGTAAAGTTCTCCACTGTAAAAAAGCACAATTGGGCTAAAAGCTACTGACCTATTGTTCGTTCCTGGTAGAGCGCTTCTCTTTCTGTATGCATCCTCAATAGGTAAGTCCATCCTCCATGTAGTATAAGTCAGGTCACCATCTCTGCTTTCAGAAGGAAATGAGCTTACATCAAAACATTGTTCAAATAAAAAATTCAATATGGTAAAGTGCTCCTCTAGTAATGGAAGGATTTCAGTAGCTCTCATCCTATTGGCTGTTTTGAACAGCCAATAGGATTTCAGAAGCTCTCATCCTATTGGCTGATTTGAATTTGAAAATTCAAATCAGCCAATAGGAATGCAAGGGACGTCATTTTGAAACGGCTACCTTACATTCAACTTCAGTGTACGGTGGTGACCTTATGAAGAGGACACTCCGCGCAGGATGGGATCGGCTTCCAGGATAGCTTTACTCCGTCCTGCCGGCATGAAGATAGAAGACGCCCCCATGAAGGATGAAGACCTCATCGCCTGGATGAAGACTTCTAGACGCCTGGATGTCCAGACTTCAGAAACCGTGAGTAGATCTTCCGGGGTTAGTGTTTTTTTTTTTAGATTAGGGTTTGGGCTTTGAAAAAGAGATAAATGCCCTTTTAAGCGCAATGCAAAATAACTAAATGCCCTTTTAAGGGCAATGCCCATACAAATGCCCCTTTAGGGGCAATGGGTAGCTTAGGTTTTTTTTAGAGTTAGGTTTTTTATTTTGGGGGGTTGGTTGGGTGGTGGGTTTTACTGTTGGGGGTACTTTGTTTTTTTTTTACAGGTATAAGAGCTGATTTCTTTAGGGCAAGGCCCTTCAAAAAGCCCTTTTAAGGGCTATTGGTAGTTTATTGTAGGCTAGGGGGTGTTTTTATTTTTTGGGGGGCTTTTTGTTTTTATAGGGCTATTAGATTAGGTGTAATTGTTTTTATTTTTGATAATTTTGTTTATTTTTTTATAATTTTAGTGTTTTTTATTTTTCGTGATTTTAATGTTAATTATTTTTGGTAGGATTTGCTTTTTTTAGTTGTAATTTAGATTTTTTTAATTTTTTTCCGTAGTCTTAGGTTTTTTTAAATTTGTTTAATTGGTAGTTTTTTTTAACTTTATTAGAATAGTAATGTTAGTTTAATTTATAGTTTAATCTTAGGATTTTTTTTATTTCACAGGTAAGTTTTTATCTATTTTTAAGATAGTTATATTGTAATTTTAATTTAAAGTTAGGGGGTGTGTTAGGTTTAGGGGTTAATGGTTTAATTTAGTGTTTTGCGATGTGAGGGGGTGACAGTTTAGGGATTAATAGGTTTATTTAGTGGCGGAGATGTGGGAGGCCAGAGGTTTAGGGGTGAATAACTTTATTTAGTGGCGGTGATCTTAGGGAGCGGCGGAATAGGGGTTAATAACTTTATTATAGTGGCGGCGATGTCGGGGAGTGGCGGTTTCAGGGTTAATAGATTTATTTAATAGTCGCGATGTGGGTGGGCGGCAGATTAGGGGTTATTAAGTTTAATATAGTGTTTGTGATGCGGTAGGGTGGCGGTTTAGTGGTTTATAGGTAGTTTATGTGTGTTAGTGTACTTTGTAACAGTTTAGTTATGAGTTTTGTGAAACATTTTTGTTACACAAAACTCATAAATACTGCTTTCAGATGGCGGTATGGATTGTGTCAGTATAAGCTGTAATGCAAGCATTTTAGCCTGAACGCACAACCTGTAATACCGGCGCTATGGAAATCCCACACAAAAACGTAATTTTTATGAGTGCAGGATTGATGTTGCGTTGCAGGCTAAAATGCTTGCGGTATAGATATAACCACACGACTCCCAATAGTGCGTTACTGCTTTTAAGTACAAACTGCCATTTTTTCATCGTTAAAAGCCGCAACGCAAAACTTGTAATCTAGGTGATAGTCTTTTGTGGGGTTAACTTTGTTAATATTCATGGAGTGTGGGATTAGTTTGTATTTTCAATTTTCCTTAATATTGCATTATAAGTAATGTTTTAAAATATTTCTATTCCGGTATTTAGATGAACTATTTAATTTTGTATTCGTACTGTTTTTTTTTCTATGTACTCTTCCAACTACATTAAAAAAAAATTATTACATCTAGAACACTTTCTAACTGTGGACGATTTAAAGGGACATATTTTTTTTCTATTATGATCCAATTAGAGCATACAATTTTAAACAACATTCCATTCTACATCAATTATCTAATTTGCTTTGTTCTCTTGGTATCCTTTGTCAAAAAGAAGACCAAGGTTGTCTCTCTCTCAGGTAATGTTATGATTGAAGAAAATTGTAAATTTGTTTAAAACTGCTTGTGCTATCTGAATCAAGAAAAAAAAAATGTGTTTCAATTCCTTTTAATTATCACCAACTATACAGAGAAGTATTAAGACGTAAAAAAATATGTTAAAAATTGTTTCCTTAGTTGGCATCTTCCCACATGATACTAAATCTGTTATTTGTAATCCTACTTTTTTCTGTTTTGACATTTTTAGGCTTTTTTAATGTATATGTTTCTCCAACATAGGTGTGTCCGGTCCACGGCGTCATCCTTACTTGTGGGATATTCTCCTCCCCAACAGGAAATGGCAAAGAGCCCAGCAAAGCTGGTCACATGATCCCTCCTAGGCTCCGCCTACCCCAGTCATTCTCTTTGCCGTTGTACAGGCAACATCTCCACGGAGATGGCTTAGAGTTTTTTAGTGTTTAACTGTAGTTTTTATTATTCAATCAAGAGTTTGTTATTTTAAAATAGTGCTGGTATGTACTATTTACTCAGAAACAGAAAAGAGATGAAGATTTCTGTTTGTATGAGGAAAATGATTTTAGCACCGTAACTAAAATCCATGGCTGTTCCACACAGGACTGTTGAGAGCAATTAACTTCAGTTGGGGGAACAGTGTGCAGTCTCTTACTGCTTGAGGTATGACACATTCTAACAAGACGATGTAATGCTGGAAGCTGTCATTTTCCCTATGGGATCCGGTAAGCCATGTTTATTAAGATAGTAAATAAGGGCTTCACAAGGGCTTATTAAGACTGTAGACTTTTTCTGGGCTAAATCGATTCATTATTAACACATATTTAGCCTTGAGGAATCATTTATTCTGGGTATTTTGATATGATTATATCGGCAGGCACTGTTTTAGACACCTTATTCTTTAGGGGCTTTCCCTAATCAGTGTGGAGCTCTGATACATAGAAAAGTCTTTCTGAAGGCATCATTTGGTATCGTATTCCCCTTTGGGCTTGGTTGGGTCTCAGCAAAGCAGATTCCAGGGACTGTAAAGGGGTTAAATATAAAAACGGCTCCGGTTATTTATTATCCTTATTTTAAGGGTTAAAGCTTCCAAATTTGGTGTGCAATACTTTTAAAGCTTTAAGACACTGTGGTGAAATTTTGGTGAATTTTGAACAATTCCTTCATACTTTTTCGCAATTGCAGTAATAAAGTGTGTTTAGTTTAAAATTTAAAGTGACAGTAACGGTTTTATTTTAAAACGTTTTTTGTGCTTTGTTATCAAGTTTATGCCTGTTTAACATGTCTGAACTACCAGATAGATTGTGTTCTGACTGTGGGGAAACCAAGGTTCCTTCTCATTTAACTATATGTATTTTATGTCATAAAAAAATTTAGTAAAAATGATGCCCAAGATGATTCCTCAAGTGAGGGGAGTAAGCATGGTACTGCATCATCCCCTCCTTCGTCTACACCAGTCTTGCCCATACAGGAGGCCCCTAGTACATCTAGTGCGCCAATACTCCTTACTATGCAACATTTAACGGCTGTAATGGATAATTCTATCAAAAACATTTTAGCCAATATGCCCACTTATCAGCGAAAGCGCGACTGCTCTGTTTTAGAAAATTCTGTAGAGCATGAGAACGCTGATGATATGGTTTCTGAAGGGCCCCTACACCAGTCTGAGGGGGCCAGGGAGGTTTTGTCTGAGGGAGAAATTTCAGATTCAGGAAACATTTCTCAACAAGCTGAACCTGATGTGATTACTTTTAAATTTAAGTTGGAACATCTCCGCGCTCTGCTTAAGGAGGTGTTATCCAATTTGGATGATTGTGATTATCTGGTCATTCCAGAACCACTATGTAAAATGGAAAAGTTCTTAGAGGCCCCGGGGCCCCCCGAAGCTTTTCCTATATCCAAGCGGGTGGCGTACATTGTTAGTAAAGAATGGGACTGGCCCGGTATACCTTTAGTACCTCCCCCACATATTTATAAAATTGTTTTCCTATAGTCGACCCCAGAAAGGACTGATGGCAGACAGTCCCCAAGGTCGAGGGGGCGGTTTCTACTCTACACAAGCGCGCCACTATACCCATAGAAGATAGTTGTGCTTTCCAAGATCCTATGGATAAAAAATTAGAAGGTCTGCTAAAGATGTTTGTTCAGCAAGGTTCCCTTCTACAACCAATTGCATGCATTGTCCCTGTCACTGCAGCCGCGTGTTTCTAGTTTGATGAGCTAGGAAAGGCGATTATTAGTAATTCTTCTTCTTATGAGGAGATTATGGACAGAATTCGTGCTCTTAAATTGGCTAATTCTTTCACCCTAGACGCCACCTTGCAATTGGCTAGGTTAGCGGCGAAAATATTCTGGGTTTGCTATTGTGGCGCAGAGCGCTTTGGTTAAAATCTTGGGCAGCGGATGCGTCTTCCAAGAACAAATTGCTTGACATTCCTTTCAAGGGGAAAACACTCTTTGGCCCTGACTTGAAAGAGATTATCTCTGATATCACTGGGGGCAAGGGCCACGCCCTTCCTCAGGATAGGTCTTTTCAAGACCAAAAATAAACCTTCAAACTAGCTTATGTGTTCCCGCCGTTTCCTCTCATCCCCAGGCTGGTAGCCAGGATCAATCAGGAGAGGGCGTCGGTGATTTTGATAGCTCCTGCGTGGCCACGCAGGACTTGGTATGCAGATCTGGTGAATATGTCATCGGCTCCACCATGGAAGCTACCTTTGAGAGACCTTCTTGTTCTAGGTCCGTTCGACCCACTCCAGCTGACTGCTTGGAGATTGAACGCTTGATCTTATCAAAGCGAGGGTTCTCAGATTCTGTTATTAATACTCTTGTTCAGGCCTGAAAGCCTGTAACCAGAAAAATTACCACATAATTTGGTATATCTGTTGGTGTGAATCTGCAGGATTCCCTTGGGACAAGGTTAAGATTCCTAAGAGTCTATCCTTCCTTCGAGAAGGATTGGAAAAAGGATTATCTGCAAGTTCCTTGATGGGACAGATTTCTGCCTTGTCTGTGTTACTTCACAAAAAGCTGGCAGCTGTGCCAGATGTTCTAGCCTTTGTTCAGGCTCTGGTTAGAATCAAGCCTGTTTACAAAATTTTGACTCCTCCTTGGAGTCTCAACCTAGTTCTTTCAGTTCTTCAGGGGGTTCCGTTTGAACCCTTACATTCCGTTGATATTAAGTTATTATCTTGGAAAGTTTTGTTTTTGGTTGCAATTTCTTCTGCTAGAAGAGTTTCAGAATTATCTGCTCTGCAGTGTTCTTCTCCTTATCTGGGGTTCCATGCAGATAAGGTGGTTTTGCGTACTAAACCTGGTTTTCTTCCAAAAGTTGTTTCTAACAAAAACATTAACCAGGAGATAGTTGTGCCTTCTTTGTGTCCTAATCCAGTTTCAAAGAAGGAACGTTTGTTGCACAACTTGGATGTAGTTCGTGCTCTCAAATTTTACTTAGCAGCTACTAAGGATTTCAGACAAACTTTGTCTTTGTTTGTTGTTTATTCTGGTAAACGGAGAGGTCAAAAAGCAACTTCTACCTCTCTCTCCTTCTGGATTAAAAGCATTATCTGATTGGCTTATGAGACTGCCGGACGGCAGCCTCCTGAAAGAATCACAGCTCACTCCACTAGGGCTGTGGCTTCCACATGGGCCTTCAAGAACGAGGCTTCTGTTGATCAGATATGTAAGGCAGCGACTTGGTCTTCACTGCACACTTTTTCTAAATTTTACAAATTTGATACTTTTGCTTCTTCTGAGGCTATTTTTGGGAGAAAGGTTTTGCAAGCCGTGGTGCCTTCCATTTAGGTGACCTGATTTGCTCCCTCCCTTCATCCGTGTCCTAAAGCTTTGGTATTGGTTCCCACAAGTAAGGATGACGCCGTGGACCGGACACACCTATGTTGGAGAAAACAGAATTTATGTTTACCTGATAAATTACTTTCTCCAACGGTGTGTCCGGTCCACGGCCCGCCCTGGTTTTTTTAATCAGGTCTGATAATTTATTTTCTTTAACTACAGTCACCACGGTAACATATGGTTTCTCCTATGCAAATATTCCTCCTTAACGTCGGTCGAATGACTGGGGTAGGCGGAGCCTAGGAGGGATCATGTGACCAGCTTTGCTGGGCTCTTTGCCATTTCCTGTTGGGGAGGAGAATATCCCACAAGTAAGGATGACGCCGTGGACCGGACACACCGTTGGAGAAAGTAATTTATCAGGTAAACATAAATTCTGTTTTTATTTTGATTGCTACATAGAGATGTGTTCATTGTGTCTAAATTTCAGTGTCTAATTTTTTATGTTTCTTTTTGTAGCATGTAACTACTTTTTTTTTTTTTAAGATGACTTGAATACTATGGAAATTGCTCGTCTTTCTCGTGCATCCCAGAAAGGATTCAATAAATACTTGATCAGGCAAATAAAGAGGGCCAACATCCTCTCAGTGGTAAATTTGATAATATTAATTATTTAATGTTTTAACTTTTTTTTTTTAAAATATAATTTAACATGCTTTTATATATATATATATATATATATATATATATATATATATATATATATATATATATATATATATATATATATATATAGTATTCTTGTTGAAGAAGTAAATATTTTTTTATGGTATACATTATTATTATTCACAAATGAAAATGATCTTTTGTTTTAAGTTTCCCCTTTTCAGGTAGAGCAAATTTGATCTTTTTTGAAGAGACCTTCAATTATTTTGTTTCTTTCCTAAAACAAGATTAAAAGATACACACCTTCCTTTACCCATTTAAAGTCTGATATGGCTTTGGTTTTCTTCTTATTTCGCACACATCTAATGCCTTTATTTATGTCTGCCATGAATATTGATCTGTGTACTTTGAGACAGTGTTTACATTGCTTCTGCTTAACTTGTTTGCCATGTTTATATCTATATATGTCTAGATACAAATGGGACTAATTTTCTTATGGGGAGTTACATTGTGTTAAGAAACAACTATTAAAATATTCTTATTCCGTTCAATAACTTATGAAACACAGATTCAAGCTCATTTACTTCAGATTTATATAGTTGTTAGTTACTAAAACATTGATAGGAACCAGAGTGATTCTTATGCCCATTTTGTTTTGTATCTATATGAAAATAATATTATAAATATTTTTTACCATAAATTGGTAATATTTTACGGAAGGTGTACTGGTGTTCTTATTCTGATTTGGAAGGACAGTGAAAGGTTTCTGTTTGAGTGTTTGAATACATTAATTTAATGAACAGCATAGTTAGATATAAAATACCTAGCTTTGTTTACATGATGGCGAAAGGTCAGGTCTCATCCCTGTTTTCTTTCATGTAAGTGGCAAGAGTCCATGAGCTAGTGACTTATGGGATATACATTCCTACCAGGAGGGGGTAAAGTTTCCCAAACCTCAAAATGCCTATAAATACACCTCTTATCTCACTCATACCTTAGTTTTAAAAGCTTTGCCTCTCAAGATGTGCTTGATTTTCTTCTGTGATAGGCGCTTCTAAGCATATTGAAGCCCAGTTCCTCTCAAAGTTCAGTGTTTGTCTGAGGGATGTGAAGGGAGTATTGCCTGATGACGCCATGTTTTCACCTATGGGAAATCTATTCTAAGGCTCTCTGTAATCGGTCGCAGGGATTCATCTTCTGCCTCCCTTTACAGATCGACATTATACTCCTCTACCATTACGTCTGCTGATATGTTTCAGTACTGGTTTGGCTGTCTGCTATATGTGGATGGTTGTATTCTGGTAAGTATATATAATTTTTTAAGACACTCTCAGCTATGTTTGGCATTTTATCTTATAAAGTTTTGAATGTATATTGTATATATTTGCCATGAGTCAGGTCTGTGTATTTCTCTTTGCAGTCGAACAATTTCAGCATGGAAATTATGTTTATGGGAGTTTTTTTTAGACATACCTGGGGTTCCAGTTAGTTGTAACTTGGAGTCTGTTTCTTTCAAAATATTTGTAGGCTTAGGCTCGCAATGACGCAGATTGTTACTTTTTATTGCGTAATTTTTGGCGCGATAATTTTTGGCTCAAAGGGCACTTTATTTAACAAGGATGGGACACATACATAAAGGTCTCAGAAAGATTTTGGGCTCTTTATTATAACGGCATAAATTCTTCTATAGAGGAGACAATATGCAGACAGCTGGATGCAGGCACTGGGGCTTAGGTATAGTTGGCTCTGGGGTTTAGGTGATTTCACGGCTCCCGGCGGTGTTATTTTAAGAAGCAATATGCCGGCCGGGAGATAACTTTCTTTAAGACACCCACGAGGGGTGAAGCTATGGGAGGCGGCAGTTGAGTTGCGCGCCACTTCTCCCTCACTTCCTAGTCCGGAGGGAATTAGAATACAGCCTCATTTTAGGTGACGCATGCTTTTCAAGAGAGGCATGCGTTTCTAAGACCGGAGGCCGGTCTTCCATTACTCCTACAGAGTTCCGGATCTGTTGCTGGAAGGGACGGTTTCTAACAGTGAGAGCTGGTATCAGCAGGGCAGGTAGGCACCTCAGCAAAGTCTGCTGAGGTGTAGAGGTGTTCTGCAGGATTATTTAGTTAGTTTAACCTTTCTGCAGATAAAAAAGTAAAAAAGTTACAGTTTAAAATTTAAAGTGACAGTAACGTTTTGTTGTTGTTAATTTTTATTTAAAAAATTGTTTATTTGCTATCTTGATTCATTGCGAGTCAGAATGGACCAAGAGGCTTTGCAAAATGTCATTTGTTTTGCTTTATGTTTTGATGCCAATGTGGAACCACCAATCTCTTTCTGTTCCTCATGTATGGAGAGAACTTTAACTTATAGAGATAAACATTTTTTTCTGAGCCAACATTTTCTAAGGCGGATTCTGTTCAGGAGTCTAATGACAATGTTCAATATATGTCGCATTTTCTCCTCAAGCATCCCAAATTTTACCGCCACACATGCAGTGCCCTGCGCTTCCTCTATAACTCCTCCTGGAGTTACATTGCAAGACATCGCTTCCCTTATGTCTTCTGCAGTTTCTGATGCGTTGTCTGCTTTTCCCATGTTGCAGGGAAAGCGTAAGAGGGAAAATAAACATTCAGTAAGCAAGGTTTCTGACGCAGTTGTTGCTATTTCGAATGCTCCCTCCCAGAAGCCTGAGGAGTAGGATACTTCGGTAGCATCTGAAGGTGTAATTTCAAATTCTGACAGTGTAATTCATCTTGCTGATACTGAAGTTGTATCATTCAAGTTTAAGCTAGAACACCTCCGTCTGTTACTCAAGGAGGTTTTAGCTACATTGAACGACAGCGACACCATGGTCGTAGTTAATCCTAAGAAATCCAGTAAGCTAAACAAATATTTTGATGTAGCTTCCTTGGTGGAGGTATTTCCTGTACCAGATCGAGCTACTGAGATCATCGCTAAGGAATGGGAGAGACCGGGTATCCCTTTTTCTCCATCCCCTATATTTAAAAAGATGTTTCCCATAGCAGACTCTATCAAGGAGGCTTGGCAAACAGTACCCAAAGTAGAAGGAGCAATTTCCACTCTAGCCAAGAGAACTACTATCCCCATAGAGAATAGTTGTGCCTTTAAGGATCCTATGGACAAAAAAATAGAGGGGTTACTCAAGAAGATGTATGTACACCAGGGTTTACAATGGCAACCTGCAGTGTGCATTGCTACCGTCACTAGCGTGGCGGCATATTGGCTTGATGCGTTGTCTGATGCTATTAGGACAGACACTCCCCTGGAAGAGATCCAGGATAGGATAAATACCCTTAAGTTGGCCAATTCCTTTATTACAGATGCTTCCCTGCTGGTTATCAAACTGGGAGCAAAGATTTCAGGTTTTGCGGTACTAGCCCGCAGAGCCTTATGGTTAAAACCTTGGTCTGCAGATTTATCGTCTAAGTCTAAACTTTTAGGGATTCCTTATAAGGGAAAGACCTTGTTTGGACCGGGTTTGACGGAAATAATATAGTATCCCCAGGAGAGGGATAGAAAAGGCGCGCGCTGTTAAGGGCAAAAAAGGAAAACAATGATAACAATAAAAATAAACATATATAGATATGTAAGAAATTCAAAAGAAGGTTTTACCAAATATAGCTTAGTCCCTTAGCGAGTGTGTCTTACTCGGCAAATGGCTAGAAAGCCACAAAAGATTAAAGTCCGTTTATGGATGGTTTTGTTTGCTCGATGCTTTGTGCAGGCAGCTCCTCTTGTTCCCAGAGAGCGGGGATGTAGCTGTTTAAAAAAGAAGAAAGAGAGGGCGCCGCATAGTGTGATATTGTTTCAATATGATGTGGTACAAATGTAGACAGGTAATGCGCTTTCCAAAAGATGTGGTACTGTGCTGTGACCAGTACAATCTCGCCTGCTAGCACTTAAATCAGTGGCTAGTACACTGCCAGACTGGATCCTTCCTGGAGTTCTCACTTCTTGCTGTAAAAGACGGCTCCCAAAGGGATCTTCAGTAATGGCTGTGAAGAAATCCTCGTTTTGCAACATAAGAAAACTTGTTCAATATTGTTGCATAAATGAATGTAAACAACTTCCAGTGTTAAAATATTTAAAAGGCTTTATTATAACGCGTTTCTCAACCTCCAAGGGTCGTTTCATCAGATATCAAAGCGAATAAAAACAGTTATAAATTTTGACATTATATACACCTTTGTTGATTAAAACGGAAGTTGTCACAATAGATCTTAAACCAATAGAATGCATTACAAAAAATCAACTGGGATGCCGATTAGAGGATCACAGCTGTTATAGTTAAAGTTAACTAAGTCAATGTTAAAAGAAAATGCTTCTTTGCAATTGTAAAGAACTTGTTCACTGTTGAATAATAATGAAGCTGTGTAAATTAGCCGAAAAGCCGGCCTGAAATCGCCAACGTTGCAAATCCACAAAGGATACATATATATACAGCACATAAAGAAAAATATAACAGATATTTTTTCATGTAACAATATAAATTTGTTGTACACATCAAAAACAAACATGTGGTTATCCTCATTGATAGACATAGTTTTGAAGATCAGCTCACGAGTTGCCACAAGCTTGCGGCTTTTACATAATGAAACAGACACAATATGAATCTGTTATAAACATTAAAAATAAACATGTGGTTATCCTCATCGATAGACATAGTTTTGATAATCAGCAAACGAGTAGCCATAAGCTCGCAGCTGTTACATAGTGAAACATAGACACAGTGTGAATCTGTTATAAACATTGAAAACAAATATGTGGTTTATCCTCATTGATAGACATAGTTTTAAAGATCAGCTCACGAGTTGCCATAAGCTCGCGGCTGTTATATGATAGACATACATATGGGTTGATCCTATTCGAAAAAAGTATACTGATGGTTGTGAGCCTAAAAAAATATAACGATGTTTTAATAAGATCTCAATCAAAGGATCATGTTAGGCAAATATATGAACCAGAAAAAAGTTATTATATATAGTATGAATGCACTTTTGTTGTCCAGAAATATGAACTATAGTAATACTAATGGAAGAAAAATAGTATACACGTTATACTAATAACTTCATATATACCTACTCGTGATTGTTATCTAAAAATTTGTGGTATTGAAGTTCGTTATGTGATGTTTGAATGTCATGCAAAATAATGTATTATAATATAAATATATATTTACTGTACTAAAAAGAAACTGTGATAGAAATCATAGTTATTTGATGGATATACACCTGTAATTGTTATGTATGGTAATTTATCTAACTAAATGATAATTTAGAAATCTATCTTGTTATATGGATATATACCTATAATAGTTTGATATGGTTGTATGCCTATAATGGTTTTGTATGCTAATTTGTGTAATAGGGTGATTATTTAAAAATCTCTGTTGTTATATGGATATGTACCTATAAAGATTTTATATGGATGTGTGCCTATGATGGTTTTGTATGCTGATTTGTGTAACAGGGTGATGTTTTGGGCATGAGATGTTAGTAAAATATGAAGTAATGTAAAAAAATATAAAAGATACATCGTATGTATTACCCTATAATATTCTTAATGAATATGGAAATGTGTGTATGTGTAAGAGAGGTATGTAGGTGATGATAGTAGTGTGTATGATGTTAATTCAGAATGTGAGTATGTAGGTAATGATTATGTAGATAACAATTGTGATGCTTATAAATTATGTTAGTGTGTCTGATGTAGTCAGATTGGGAATAATGTATATGAGACTTGGGTATGTATGAAGAGTTTAAGTTGGACTAAATAATGTGTGAATTATCACTAGACTTATCTATGAGATGATATATACTGTTGGATAGGTAAGATCATGTAGGGCATATGTGAAGGAAGGGAAGATAATCATCTGTTGATTGTGTTTGTATGTTAATCTAAACAAAATGTAAATGAACTGCAGATAAACATGGATTAATAATGAACAGGGCAAAGAGCTAAGGGAAGAATTGGTGTCGTGATATTGTCCATCAATTGAAGGCTGCTAGATCCAAGTTGGCATTGAGCCCAAGTGGATATAGAGTCTTCAATCGATAGATCCAATATGTTTCGCGTTATCTGAGTCTCGTCAATCTGTTATAATCATTGCTTTTTGGAATGAAATCAATAGGAATATATTTGAATATGTAGGGATTTCCATTGTGTTTTGTGAGGCAATGATTGGGTATGCTATGTTTAATGTTCTTCTTTTTGGAATTTTTACAATTACGATGATGTTCTCCCCACCTGGTGCGTAGCTTCCTAGATGTACGACCTACATACTGGAGGCCACATATGCACTCCATAAGATAAACTGTATAAGAAGATTCACAATTGAAAAAAATAGGAATCTGAAAGCTTTCTTCTGTAACTGTGGATTTGAAATTTTTTATACCCGATTTAATAATTTTACACGTCCCACATCCCAATTTGCCACATTTATACATCCCACATAAGCCAAATAGTCCTTTCTTTCGTGCCTGAATCTGATTTTGTTTTCTACCTTGAATGTGTTTTACTTTTTTGCTCGGAGCTAATTTACTTCTTAGTGTTGGAGCTCTCCTGTATACTATTTTCGGTTTTTCTTGCACTAAATGTTTTAAAATGGGATCTCTTTGAATTATGTGCCAGTGTTTGTATAATATATGTTCTATTCGGTGAAAGTCAGAATTATATTGAGTTATAAAAAGAGTATCTTTCCTCATTGAATTGTGTGATTGGCTGTTATCTTTTCTATTAGTTAAAATGTCATTTCTATTTAATTTAGATGCTCTTTCTAAATACTTGTCTAATAAATATGGAGGATATTCTTTTTCCAGGAACCTATTGTATAGGATCTGGCTTTGTTCTAGAAAGGTGTTGTAATCTGTGCAATTGCGTATAATTCTTCGGAATTGGCTGTAAGGGATATTGTGTATCCAGTTTTTATGATGATTACTGTGGTAATTAAGAAAGCTATTACTGTCTACGTCTTTAAAATATGTTTTGGATTGAATTTTGTTGTTATTAATACTCAGAAAAAGGTCCAAATACTCAATGTTTGATGTTTGAATGTTAGCTGTGAATTCAATGCCCATATTGTTATGATTAAGGTGGTCAATGAATTTGACCGCCGTGGAATTATCTCCCTCCCAGAGGAAGATAAGGTAGTCTATATAACGGCCATAGAGGACCAGGCTAGCCCCAAAGTCTGCATAATATATATATCTTTCTTCAAATAATCCCATAAATAGGTTGGCAAAACTTGGGGCGAACCTGGTCCCCATGGCCGTACCCTTTATCTGTAAATAAAAATTGTCTTGATATATAAAATGTGTTTAAGTGTAAATGAGATACTTTCTAAAATAAAATCACATTGTTGTTCAGGTAAATAGATATCTTTCTTCAAAAAATGTGCAATAGCTTGTATACCTAAGGTGTGTGAAATATTGGAGTATAACGAACTGACGTCGCATGTGATCCAAAGTAGGTTTTTGTCTTCTATACTAGTATTGTTCAAACGTTGTAGCAAATGTGTACTGTCCCTTATATATGAGGGCAATGTTGTTACGTATTTTTGAAGATATTGGTCCACATAATATGACAGATTGTATGTGAGGTTGCCTATTCCTGCATTGATCGGACGCCCTGGTGGATTATCTTTATTTTTGTGGATTTTGGGTAAATGGTAGTAATGGGCTATACTGGGGTTTTGTATTCTAAGAAAATCTTTTTCATCTTTGTTTAAAATCTTTAGAGAAAAACCTTTTGTCTATGAGTTCTATGTATGATTGTAAATATATTTCTGTTGGATTTTTTTGTAGAATTTTATAGTAATTAGTGTCCCCCAATATTCTATTTGCCTCTTTGATATAGTCTTTAATATCTTGAATAAATCGCGGATAATGATGTTTGAATTATTCTGTAAACTGTGAATGGCTCTTTGGTGGCTAATAGTAGAGTAATTTTTCTTTTGTTTTTTGGAACGTAATATTTTGTCGAAATCTTCCAGAACCATGCTTTGAAAGAGTTCAATATAATCCTTTCCTACATTGGTGGGATTGAAATTTGATTTGTTTTTTACATCGGTGTGTATATACCCATCAAACAGATGAGAAGTGAGGTCCTCTGTTTCTGAATATACACATGTTATATTTTTGTTAGATGGCATGGAATCAGTTATTATTACTTGTGTTCTGGAATCATCTATTTTGCTTGATTTCAATCTTTTGTTGGCGAAATATACACTACTATCATCACCTACATACCTCTCTTACACATACACACATTTCCATATTCATTAAGAATATTATAGGGTAATACATACGATGTATCTTTTATATTTTTTTACATTACTTCATATTTTACTAACATAGACACAGGAATACTTTAATGATTACACTTCATTACATCTCATGCCCAAAACATCACCCTGTTACACAAATCAGCATACAAAACCATCATAGGCACACATCCATATAAAATCTTTATAGGTACATATCCATATAACAACAGAGATTTTTAAATTATCACCCTATTACACAAATTGGCATACAAAACCATTATAGGCATACAACCATATCAAACTATTATAGGTATATTTCCATATAACAACATAGATTTCTAAATTATTATTTCTTTCATGTAATTAGCAAGAGTCCATGAGCTAGTGACGTATGGGATATACATTCCTACCAGGAGGGGCAAAGTTTCCCAAACCTCAAAATGCCTATAAATACACCCCTCACCACACCCACAATTCAGTTTTACAAACTTTGCCTCCGATGGAGGTGGTGAAGTAAGTTTGTGCTAGATTCTACGTTGATATGCGCTCCGCAGCAAGTTGGAGCCCGGTTTTCCTCTCAGCGTGCAGTGAATGTCAGAGGGATGTGAGGAGAGTATTGCCTATTTGAATGCAGTGATCTCCTTCTACGGGGTCTATTTCATAGGTTCTCTGTTATCGGTCGTAGAGATTCATCTCTTACCTCCCTTTTCAGATCGACGATATACTCTTATATATACCATTACCTCTGCTGATTCTCGTTTCAATACTGGTTTGGCTTTCTACAAACATGTAGATGAGTGTCCTGGGGTAAGTAAATCTTATTTTCTGTGACACTCTAAGCTATGGTTGGGCACTTTGTTTATAAAGTTCTAAATATATGTATTCAAACATTTATTTGCCTTGACTCAGAATGTTCAACTTTCCTTATTTTTCAGACAGTCAGTTTCATATTTGGGATAATGCTTCAT
The DNA here is from genome assembly GCF_027579735.1 of Bombina bombina. Lineage (NCBI taxonomy): Eukaryota > Metazoa > Chordata > Amphibia > Anura > Bombinatoridae > Bombina > Bombina bombina. The sequence continues at coordinate 877,114,779 of NC_069503.1, read as the reverse complement.
TTTATTGCGTCATTCTTGGCGCAGACTTTTTTGGCGCAAAAATTCTTTTCCGTTTCCGGCGTCATACGTGTCGCCGGAAGTTGCATCATTTTTTGACGTTATTTTGCGCCAAAAATGTCGGCGTTCCGGATGTGGCGTCATTTTTGGCGCCAAAAGCATTTAGGCGCCAAATAATGTGGGCGTCTTATTTGGCGCTAAAAAATATGGGCGTCGCTTTTGTCTCCACATTATTTAAGTCTCATTTTTCATTGCTTCTGGTTGCTAGAAGCTTGTTCTTTGGCATTTTTTCCCATTCCTGAAACTGTCATTTAAGGAATTTGATCAATTTTGCTTTATATGTTGTTTTTTCTCTTACATATTGCAAGATGTCTCACGTTGCATCTGAGTCAGAAGATACTACAGGAAAATCGCTGTCTAGTGCTGGATCTACCAAAGCTAAGTGTATCTGCTGTAAACTTTTGGTAGCTATTTCTCCGGCTGTTGTTTGTATTAATTGTCATGACAAACTTGTTAATGCAGATAATATTTCCTTTAGTAAAGTACCATTGTCTGTTGCAGTTCCTTCAACATCTAAGGTGCAGAATGTTCCTGATAATATAAGAGATTTTGTTTCTGAATCCATCAAGAAGGCTATGTCTGTTATTTCTCCTTCTAGTAAACGTAAAAAATCTTTTAAAACTTCTCTCCCTACAGATGAATTTTTAAATGAACATCATCATTCTGATTCTGATGACTCTTCTGGTTCAGAGGATTCTGTTTCAGAGATTGATGCTGATAAATCTTCATATTTATTTAAAATGGAATTTATTCGTTCTTTACTTAAAGAAGTACTAATTGCTTTAGAAATAGAGGATTCTGGTCCTCTTGATACTAATTCTAAACGTTTAGATAAGGTATTTAAATCTCCTGTGGTTATTCCAGAAGTTTTTCCTGTTCCTAATGCTATTTCTGCAGTAATTTCCAAAGAATGGGATAAATTGGGTAATTCATTTACTCCTTCTAAACGTTTTAAGCAATTATATCCTGTACCGTCTGACAGGTTAGAATTTTGGGACAAAATCCCTAAAGTTGATGGGGCTATTTCTACCCTTGCTAAACGTACTACCATTCCTACGTCAGATGGTACTTCGTTTAAAGATCCTTTAGATAGGAAAATTGAATCCTTTCTAAGAAAAGCTTATCTGTGTTCAGGTAATCTTCTTAGACCTGCTATATCATTGGCTGATGTTGCTGCAGCTTCAACTTTTTGGTTGGAAACTTTAGCGCAACAAGTAACAAATCATGATTCTCATGATATTATTATTCTTCTTCAGCATGCTAATAATTTTATCTGTGATGCCATTTTTGACATTATCAGAGTTGATGTCAGGTTTATGTCTCTAGCTATTTTAGCTAGAAGAGCTTTATGGCTTAAGACTTGGAATGCTGATATGGCTTCTAAATCAACTCTACTTTCCATTTCTTTCCAGGGTAACAAATTATTTGGTTCTCAGTTGGATTCTATTATCTCAACTGTTACTGGTGGGAAAGGAACTTTTTTACCACAGGATAAAAAATCTAAAGGTAAAAACAGGGCTAATAATCGTTTTCGTTCCTTTCGTTTCAACAAAGAACAAAAGCCTGATCCTTCATCCTCAGGAGCAGTTTCAGTTTGGAAACCATCTCCAGTCTGGAATAAATCCAAGCCTGCTAGAAAGGCAAAGCCTGCTTCTAAGTCCACATGAAGGTGCGGCCCTCATTCCAGCTCAGCTGGTAGGGGGCAGGTTACGTTTTTTCAAAGAAATTTGGATCAATTCTGTTCACAATCTTTGGATTCAGAACATTGTTTCAGAAGGGTACAGAATTGGTTTCAAGATGAGACCTCCTGCAAAGAGATTTTTTCTTTCCCGTGTCCCAGTAAATCCAGTGAAAGCTCAAGCATTTCTGAATTGTGTTTCAGATCTAGAGTTGGCTGGAGTAATTATGCCAGTTCCAGTTCCGGAACAGGGGATGGGGTTTTATTCAAATCTCTTCATTGTACCAAAGAAGGAGAATTCCTTCAGACCAGTTCTGGATCTAAAAATATTGAATCGTTATGTAAGGATACCAACGTTCAAGATGGTAACTGTAAGGACTATCTTGCCTTTTGTTCAGCAAGGGAATTATATGTCCACAATAGATTTACAGGATGCATATCTGCATATTCCGATTCATCCAGATCATTATCAGTTCCTGAGATTCTCTTTTCTGGACAAGCATTACCAGTTTGTGGCTCTACCGTTTGGCCTAGCTACAGCTCCAAGAATTTTTACAAAGGTTCTCGGTGCCCTTCTGTCTGTAATCAGAGAACAGGGTATTGTGGTATTTCCTTATTTGGACGATATCTTGGTACTTGCTCAATCTTTACATTTAGCAGAATCTCATACGAATCGACTTGTGTTGTTTCTTCAAGATCATGGTTGGAGGATCAATTTACCAAAAAGTTCATTGATTCCTCAGTCAAGGGTAACCTTTCTGGGTTTCCAGATAGATTCAGTGTCCATGACTCTGTCTTTAACAGACAAGAGACGTCTAAAATTGATTTCAGCTTGTCGAAACCTTCAGTTACAATCATTCCCTTCGGTAGCCTTATGCATGGAAATTCTAGGTCTTATGACTGCTGCATCGGACGCGATCCCCTTTGCTCGTTTTCACATGCGACCTCTTCAGCTCTGTATGCTGAATCAATGGTGCAAGGATTACACAAAGATATCTCAATTAATATCTTTAAAACCGATTGTTCGACACTCTCTAACGTGGTGGACAGATCACCATCGTTTAATTCAGGGGGCTTCTTTTGTGCTTCCGACCTGGACTGTAATTTCAACAGATGCAAGTCTCACAGGTTGGGGAGCTGTGTGGGGATCTCTGACGGCACAAGGAGTTTGGGAATCTCAGGAGGTGAGATTACCGATCAATATTTTGGAACTCCGTGCAATTTTCAGAGCTCTTCAGTTTTGGCCTCTTCTGAAGAGAGAATCGTTCATTTGTTTTCAGACAGACAATGTCACAACTGTGGCATACATCAATCATCAAGGAGGGACTCACAGTCCTCTGGCTATGAAAGAAGTATCTCGAATTTTGGTTTGGGCGGAATCCAGCTCCTGTCTAATCTCTGCGGTTCATATCCCAGGTGTAGACAATTGGGAAGCGGATTATCTCAGTCGCCAGACGTTGCATCCGGGCGAATGGTCTCTTCACCCAGAGGTATTTCTTCAGATTGTTCAAAGGTGGGAACTTCCAGAAATAGATCTGATGGCGTCTCATCTAAACAAGAAACTTCCCAGATATCTGTCCAGATCCCGGGATCCTCAGGCGGAGGCAGTGGATGCATTATCACTTCCTTGGAAGTATCATCCTGCCTATATCTTTCCGCCTCTAGTTCTTCTTCCAAGAGTAATCTCCAAGATTCTGAAGGAATGCTCGTTTGTTCTGCTGGTAGCTCCGGCATGGCCTCACAGGTTTTGGTATGCGGATCTTGTCCGGATGGCCTCTTGCCAACCCTGGACTCTTCCGTTAAGACCAGACCTTCTGTCACAAGGTCCTTTTTTCCATCAGGATCTGAAATCCTTAAATTTAAAGGTATGGAGATTGAACGCTTGATTCTTGGTCAAAGAGGTTTCTCTGACTCTGTGATTAATACTATGTTACAGGCTCGTAAATCTGTATCTAGAGAGATATATTATAGAGTCTGGAAGACTTATATTTCTTGGTGTCTTTCTCATCATTTTTCTTGGCATTCTTTTAGAATACCGAGAATTTTACAGTTTCTTCAGGATGGTTTAGATAAGGGTTTGTCTGCAAGTTCCTTGAAAGGACAAATCTCTGCTCTTTCTGTTCTTTTCCACAGAAAGATTGCTATTCTTCCTGATATTCATTGTTTTGTACAAGCTTTGGTTCGTATAAAACCTGTCATTAAGTCTATTTCTCCTCCTTGGAGTTTGAATTTGGTTCTGGGAGCTCTTCAAGCTCCTCCCTTTGAACCTATGCATTCATTGGACATTAAATTACTTTCTTGGAAAGTTTTGTTCCTTTTGGCCATCTCTTCTGCCAGAAGAGTTTCTGAATTATCTGCTCTTTCTTGTGAGTCTCCTTTTCTGATTTTTCATCAGGATAAGGCGGTGTTGCGAACTTCTTTTGAATTTTTACCTAAAGTTGTGAATTCCAACAACATTAGTAGAGAAATTGTGGTTCCTTCATTATGTCCTAATCCTAAGAATTCTAAGGAGAAATTATTGCATTCTTTGGATGTTGTTAGAGCTTTGAAATATTATGTTGAAGCTACTAAATCTTTCCGAAAGACTTCTAGTCTATTTGTTATCTTTTCCGGTTCTAGAAAAGGCCAGAAAGCTTCTGCTATTTCTTTGGCAACTTGGTTGAAATCTTTAATTCATCTTGCCTATGTTGAGTCGGGTAAAACTCCGCCTCAGCGGATTACAGCTCATTCTACCAGGTCAGTTTCTACTTCCTGGGCGTTTAGGAATGAAGCTTCGGTTGATCAGATTTGCAAAGCAGCAACTTGGTCCTCTTTGCATACTTTTACTAAATTCTACCATTTTGATGTATTTTCTTCTTCTGAAGCAGTTTTTGGTAGAAAAGTACTTCAGGCAGCGGTTTCAGTCTGAATCTTCTGCTTATGTTTTTCATTAAACTTTATTTTGGGTGTGGATTATTTTCAGCAGGAATTGGCTGTCTTTATTTTATCCCTCCCTCTCTAGTGACTCTTGTGTGGAAAGATCCACATCTTGGGTAATCATTATCCCATACGTCACTAGCTCATGGACTCTTGCTAATTACATGAAAGAAAACATAATTTATGTAAGAACTTACCTGATAAATTCATTTCTTTCATATTAGCAAGAGTCCATGAGGCCCGCCCTTTTTTTGTGGTGGTTATGATTTTTGTATAAAGCACAATTATTCCAATTCCTTATTTTATATGCTTTCGCACTTTTTTATCACCCCACTTCTTGGCTATTCGTTAAACTGAATTGTGGGTGTGGTGAGGGGAGTATTTATAGGCATTTTGAGGTTTGGGAAACTTTGCCCCTCCTGGTAGGAATGTATATCCCATACGTCACTAGCTCATGGACTCTTGCTAATATGAAAGAAATGAATTTATCAGGTAAATTCTTACATAAATTATGTTTTAGTTAGATAAATTACCATACATAACAATTACAGGTGTATATCCATCAAATAACTATGATTTCTATCACAGTTTCTTTTTAGTACAGTAAATATATATTTATATTATAATACATTATTTTGCATGACATTCAAACATCACATAACGAACTTTAATTTCTCTTACTTGGTGTATTCAGTCCACGGATTCATCTTTACTTGTGGGATATTCTCAATCCCTACAGGAAGTGGCAAAGAGAGCACACAGCAAAGCTGTCCATATAGCTCCCCTCAGGCTCCGCCCCCCCAGTCATTCTCTTTGCCGCTCTAACAAGTAGCATCTCCACGGGAGGGTAAAGAGTATGTGGTGTTAGATTTGTAGTTTTTATTTCTTCAATCAAGAGTTTATTTTAAAATAGTGCTGGTTTGTACTATTTACTCTGAGGCAGAAAGTGATGAAGATTTCTGCTGAGAGGAAAAAGATTTTAGCATGTTGTAACTAAAATCCATTGCTGTTCCCACACAGGACTGTTGAGTACAGGAGAACTTCAGTTGGGGGGAACAGTTTGCATGCTTATACTGCTTAAGGTATGTTCAGTCATTTTTTCTAACAAGACCTGGTAGTGCTAGAAGACTGACAGATATCCCATGAGGGAAGGTAAGCCATTTTCTGAGACACAGTATAGAATGATGGCTTCAGTTAAGGGCTTTAATACTGACAGACACTGTGATGGGCTAAATCGATTACTTTATTAAGGTAATCCTATGTTTATTAAGCGTTTTTAAACGTTGGAAACACTTTGTGGGGACTTTTTTACGCCTGGCATTTTATAAGACAGCTAATCTGACTCAGAAAGGCCCCATAACTCTGGAGTAAGGAAGGAGGGGGCCTTATTTTCGCGCCTCAATTGCGCAGTTGATTTGCAACACAGCTCCACGCAACTTCATGTGCAGAGCCTTTAGAGTACAGGAGGACTTCAGGGAGGCTTAATTTACACCTGCAAATAACCCTAAAGGAAGGTAAAGCCACAGCAAAGACTGTGGCATAGTACTGTAGTGGGTTAAACCGGGTATTTACTTCATTTTGCTCCGGTTTGGGCATTAAGGGGTTAAACGATTTGAAAACTTGTGTGCAATCATTTCAAGGCATTAGGATCATGTGGTGAAAATTTCATTAAGATCGGATGTTTTTTGATGATTTGGTAAAAAAGTGTGTGCCTTTTTATTATTTAAAGAGACAGTAACGTTTTTTCAAAAAGTATTTTTTTCAATATTTTAGTGTTGTCTGAGTCTGTCAAACATGTCTGAGCCTTCAGATAGACCTTGTTCTTTATGTTCAAAAGCCATGGCAGTACCCCCATTGCATTTATGTTTAAAGTGTGCAAAAACATCTAAGCATTTTAAAGATCATCCAGTGACAATTAAAAATGCTGCCCAAGATGATTCCTTAACGGAGGGTAATGAGGATAGTCCTTCTTCCTCCCCCCACGTGTCTACACCAGTTACGCCCGCGCAAGCGATGCCTAGTACCTCTAGCGCATTGGCCCCTATTACTTTACAGCAATTAGCAGCAGTAATGGATAATTCCCTTGCATCATTTTTATCCAAACTGCCAGTTTTTCCAAGAAAGCGCGATAGTTTTAAATACAGAGGATGAGCAATCTGAAGCTTTGGATAATTTATCTGTAGTACCCTCACAAAACTCAGAGGTAGCAGTGAGGGAAGGGCTGTCTGAGGGAGAAATTTCTGACACAGGAAAAGTTTCTCAGCAGGCAGAGTCAGATTCCTTAGCGTTTAAATTTAAGCTGGAACACCTCCGCGTCCTGCTTAAGGAGGTGTTAGCTACGCTGGATGATTGTGACCCCATGGTGGTCCCTGAAAAATTGTGTAAAATGGACAGATATTTAGAAGTCCCTGTATACACGGAGGCATTTCCGATCCCAAAGAGGGTGGCGGATATTGTGACTAAGGAGTGGGAGAGACCAGGTGTACCCTTTGTTCCCCCACCTATCGTTAAGAAAATGTTCCCCATAAACGACCCTAGGCGGGACGCGTGGCAGACAGTCCCTAAGGTAGAGGGGGCTGTTTCAACACTGGCTAAGCGTACAACTATACCAATAGAGGACAGTGTTGCTTTCAAAGATCATATGGATAAAAAATTGGAAGGATTGCTGAAGAAAATTTTTGTTCAGCAAGGTTTTCTGCTTCAACCAATTGCCTGCATTATCCCGGTAACTACTGCAGCGGCTTTTTGGTTCGAGGCCCTGGAGGAGTCGCTCCAGAGGGAGACTTCATACGATGAGGTCATGGATAGAATTCACACTTTAAAGCTGGCTAATTCTTTTATCACTGATGCCGCTCTCCAATTAGCTAAACTAGCGGCGAAAAACTCAGGTTTTGCCATCATGACGCGAAGAGCGCTTTGGCTCAAATCGTGGTCGGCGGATGTGTCGTCCAAAACAAAACTGTTAAATATTCCCTTCAAGGGGAAAACCCTTTTCGGCCCAGAGCTGAAAGAAATTATTTCAGATATCACTGGAGGCAAGGGCCATGCCCTTCCACAAGATAGGCCGTTTAAGGCCAAAAACAAGGCTAATTTTCGCTCCTTTCGCAACTTCAGGAGTGGACCTGCTGCAACCTCTGCTGCCGCAAAGCAAGATAACGCTTCCCAGCCCAAAGCAACCTGGAAACCCTTGCAGGGCTGGAATAAGGGTAAACAGGCCAAGAAGCCTGCTCCTGCTACCAAGACAGCATGAAGGGGTAGCCCCCGATCCGGGATCGGATCTGGTAGGGGGCAGACTTTCTCTCTTTGCTCAGTCTTGGGCAAGAGACGTTCCGGATCCCTGGGCATTAGAAATAGTTGCTCAGGGGTATCTTCTAGAATTCAAGGACTCTCCCCCAAGGGGAAGGTTCCACATTTCTCGTTTGTCTTCAGACCAAACAAAGAAACAGGCGTTCTTACGCTGTGTAGAAGATCTACTAAAAATGGGAGTGATACACCCAGTTCCAATTGCAGAACAAGGACTGGGCTTTTACTCAAACCTGTTCGTCGTTCACAAAAAGGAAGAAACTTTCAGGCCAATCCTGGATCTAAAAATTCTAAACAAATTCCTCAGAGTTCCGTCTTTCAAGATGGAAACCATTCGGACAATCTTGCCGATGATCCAGGAAGGTCAATATTATGACTACCGTGGATCTAAAGGATGCGTACCTACATATACCTATCCACAAAGATCACCATCAGTTCCTAAGGTTCGCCTTTCTGGAAAAACATTACCAGTTCGTGGCCCTTCCTTTCGGGTTGGCCACCGCTCCCAGAATTTTCACAAAGGTGCTAGGGTCCCTTCTGGCGGTACTAAGACCGCGGGGCATTGCAGTAGCACCTTACCTAGACGACATCTTAATACAGGTGTCGTCCTTTCACAGAGCCACGGCTCATACGGACATCGTTCTGGCCTTTCTAAGGTCTCACGGGTGGAAGGTGAACGTAGAAAAGAGTTCTCTGTCCCCGCTCACAAGGGTTCCCTTTCTGGGAACATTAATAGACTCGGTAGAAATGAAAATCTTTCTGAAAGAGGTCAGGAAGTCAAAACTGTTGAATACTTGCCGAGTTCTTCATTCCGTTCCTCAGCCTTCCGTGGCTCAGTGCATGGAAGTGTATGGTTTAATGGTTGCGGCAATGGACGTAGTCCCTTTCGCCCGAATCCATCTCAGACCACTGCAACTGTGCATGCTCAAACAGTGGAATGGAGATTACGCAGATTTATCTCCTCAAATTCAAATGGACCAAAAAACCAGAGACTCTCTTCTCTGGTGGTTGTCTCAAGATCACCTGTCTCAGGGAATGAGTTTCCGCAGACCGGAGTGGATCATTGTCACGACCGATGCCAGTCTGGTAGGCTGGGGTGCGGTCTGGAACTCCCTGAAGGTTCAGGGACTATGGTCTCGGGAAGAATCTCTTCTCCTGACAAACATTTTGGAGCTGAGATCGATATTCAATATGCTCCAGGCGTGGCCTCAACTAGCAGAGGCCAAATTCATCAGATTTCAGTCGGACAACATCACGACTGTAGCGTACATCAATCATCAGGGGGGAACAAAGAGTTCCCTAGCGATGAAGGAAGTATCCAAGATTATTAAATGGGCGGAGGATCACTCCTGCCATCTATCTGCAATTCACATCCCAGGAGTAGACAACTGGGAGGCGGATTTTCTAAGTTGTCAGACTTTCCATCCGGGTGAGTGGGAACTCCACCCGGAGGTTTTTGCTCAGCTAATTCAGCTTTGGGGCATTCCAGAGTTGGATCTGATGGCGTCCCGTCAGAACACCAAACTTCCCCTTTACGGATCCAGATCCAGGGATCCCAAGGCGGCATTGATAGATGCATTAATAGCGCCTTGGTCATTCAGTCTAGCTTATGTCTTTCCACCGTTTCCTCTTCTCCCTCGGCTAATAGCCAGAATCAAACAGGAGAAGGCTTCGGTAATTCTGATAGCGCCTGCGTGGCCACGCAGGACTTGGTATGCAGACCTAGTGGGCATGTCATCGGTCCCACCATGGGAACTGCCATCGAGACAGGATCTTCTAATCCAAGGTCCTTTCAAGCATCCAAATCTAGTTTCTCTGCAACTGACTGCTTGGAGATTGAACGCTTAATCCTAGCTAAGCGGGGTTTCTCTGAATCAGTTATAGATACTCTGATAAAGGCCAGAAAGCCTGTCACCAGGTAAATTTACCATAATATATGGCAGAAATATCTTTGTTGGTGTGAATCCAAGGGTTACTCGTGGAGTAAAGTTAGGATTCCAAGGATATTGTCTTTTCTCCACGAAGGTTTGGAGAAAGGTCTGTCAGCTAGTTCCTTAAAGGGACAGATATCTGCTCTGTCTATTCTGTTACACAAGCGTCTGGCAGCTGTACCAGACGTTCAGGCGTTTGCACAGGCCTTAGTTAGAATCAAGCCCGTCTACAGACCTGTGACTCCTCCATGGAGTCTAAATTTAGTTCTTTCAGTTCTTCAAGCGGTTCCGTTTGAACCTTTGCATTCCATAGATATCAAGTTATTATCTTGGAAAGTTTTGTTTTTAGTAGCCATTTCTTCTGCTCGAAGAGTTTCAGAATTATCTGCTTTACAGTGTGATTCACCCTATCTGGTGTTCCATGCAGATAAGGTTGTTTTGCGTACTAAACCTGGTTTCCTTCCAAAGGTGGTTTCTAATAAGAATATTAACCAGGAAATCATTGTTCCTTCTCTGTGTCCTAATCCAGTTTCTAAGACGGAATGACTGTTGCACAATCTTGATGTGGTTCGTGCTTTAAAGTTCTATTTAAAAGCAACTAAAGATTTCAGACAAACATCATCCTTGTTTGTTGTGTATTCTGGTAAGAGGAGAGGTCAGAAAGTGACTGCTACCTCTCTTTCATTCTGGCTGAAAAGCATCATCCGATTGGCTTATGAGACTGCTGGTAAGCAGCCTCGTGAACGAATTACAGCTCATTCCACCAGATCTGTGGCTTCCACATGGGCTTTCAAGAATGAGGCTTCTGTTGAACAGATTTGTAAGGCAGCGACTTGGTCTTCACTGCATACATTCGCCAAATTTTACAAATTCGATACTTTTGCTTCTTCGGAGGCTATTTTTGGGAGAAAGGTTTTGCAAGCAGTGGTGCCTTCTGTTTAGGTTACCTGACTTGTTCCCTCCCTTCATCTGTGTCCTATTGCTTTGGTATTGGTATCCCACAAGTAAGGATGAATCTGTAAACTGAATACACCAAGTAAAAGAAAACAGAATTTATGCTTACCTGATAAATTACTTTCTCTTACAGATGTATTCAGTCCACGGTCCGCCCTGATATTTAAGTCAGGTTCAAATTTAATTTTCAATAACTACAGTCACCACTGCACCCTATGGTTCTCCTTTTTCTCCTAACCGTCGTTCGAATGACTGGGGGGGCGGAGCCTGAGGGGAGCTATATGGACAGCTTTGCTGTGTGCTTTCTTTGCCACTTCCTGTAGGGATTGAGAATATCCCACAAGTAAGGATGAATTCGTGGACTGAATACACCTGTAAGAGAAAGTAATTTATCAGGTAAGCATAAATTCTTTTTTTTAGATAACAATCACGAGTAGGTATATATGAAGTTATTAGTATAAAGTGTATACTATTTTTCTTCCATTAGTATTACTATAGTTCATATTTCTGGACAAAAAGTGCATTCATACTATATATAATAACTTTTTTCTGGTTCATATATTTGCCTAACATGATCCTTTGATTGAGATCTTATTAAAACATCGTTATATTTTTTTAGGCTCACAACCATCAGTATACTTTTTTCGAATAGGATCAACCCATATGTATGTCTATCATATAACAGCCGCGAGCTTATGGCAACTCGTGAGCTGATCTTTAAAACTATGTCTATCAATGAGGATAAACCACATATTTGTTTTCAATGTTTATAACAGATTCACACTGTGTCTATGTTTCACTATGTAACAGCCGCGAGCTTATGGCTACTCGTTTGCTGATTATCAAAACTATGTCTATCGATGAGGATAACCACATGTTTATTTTTAATGTTTATAACAGATTCATATTGTGTCTGTTTCATTATGTAACAGCCGCGAGCTTGTGGCAACTCGTGAGCTGATCTTCAAAACTATGTCTATCAATGAGGATAACCACATGTTTGGTTTTGATGTGTATAACAAATTTATATTGTTACATGAAAAAATCTCTGTTATATTTTTCTTTATGTGCTGTATATATGTATCCTTTGTGGATTTGCAACGTTGGCGATTTCAGGGCGGCTTTTCGGCTGATTTACACATCTTCATTATTATTCAACAGTGAACAAGTTCTTTACAATTGCAAACAAGCATTTTCTTTTAACATTGACTTAGTTAACTTTAACTATAACAGCTGTGATCCTCTAATCGGCATCCCAGTTGATTTTTTGTAATGCATTCTATTGGTTTAAGATCTATTGTGACAACTTCCGTTTTCATCAACAAAGGTGTATATAATGTCAAAATTTATAACTGTTTTTATTTGCTTTGATATCTGATGAAATGACCCTTGGAGGTTGAGAAACGCGTTATAATAAAGCCTTTTAAATATTTTAACACTGGAAGTTGTTTACATTCATTTATGCAACAATATTGAACAAGTTTTGTTATGTTGCAAAACGAGGATTTCTTCACAGCCATTACTGAAGATCCCTTTGGAAGCCGTCTTTTACAGCAAGAAGTGAGAACTCCAGGAAGGATCCAGTCTGGCAGTGTACTAGCCACTGATTTAAGTGCTAGCAGGCGAGATTGTACTGGTCACAGCACAGTACCACATCTTTTGGTAAGCGCATTACCTGTCTACATTTGTACCACATCATATTAAAACAATATCACACTATGCGGCGCCCTCTCTTTCTTCTTTTTTGACGGAAATAATCTCTGACATTACGGGAGGAAAGGGTCATTTTCTCCCTTAAGACAAGAGAAACAAATAAAAGGGACATCAGAGTAATTTTTGTTCCTTTTCGAAATTTCAAGGGAAATTCTTCCTCTTCCAAGGCCTCCCAGAGGAAGGTTTTTTTCTGTCCAATGTTCCTAGGAATCCTGTAAAAGCTCAAGCTTTTTTCAAGTTTTTCTCAGTTCTGAAAACTATGTGAGTGATTGTTCCAGTTCCTTTGCAGGAAAAGGGGATGTGATTTTATTTAAATCTCTTCATTGTTCCAAAGAAGGGAAGGTACTTTCTGACCAGTTCTGGATCTGAAAAGCTTGGAACATTTTAAAATGTAAACTATTCCGACTATTCTGCCTTTTGTTCTGCAAGATCAGTTTATGACTACAATAAAGGTTTAAAGGTTGCTTGCCCTCATATTCCAATTCACAAAGAACTTTTACAGTTTCTGAGGTTTGCCTTTCTGAATAGGCAGACTTTCTCTGTCCTCAGTCTCTACATCCAGGAGAGTGATCTCATCACCAGGATGTGTTAAAGCAGATTGTGTATCTTTAGGGTATTCCTGAGATAGATCTGATGGCCTCTCTTTTGAACAACAAACTTCTCAGGTACTTTGAAATCTCCAGTTAGTGGATGTTCTAGTAGTTCCGTGGTCTTTTCAGCTTGCTTATCTGTTTCCTCCTCTGGTACTTCTTCCCAGAGCGATTTCCAAGATAAGCCTAGTGAAGTCATCAGTTTTCTTGATTGCCCCAGAATGGCCTCGTAAGATTTGGTATCCAGATCTGATTTAGATGTCCAGCTGTCCTCCTTGGCCTCTGCGGTCAGACCTTCTTCCTCTAGGTCCTCAATCTTCCTTATATTCATAGTTTAGTTCTAGCTCTAGTCTGTATTAAACCTGTAATCAAGCCAATTTCTCCTACATGGAATCTTCGCTTGGTGTTAAAGTGATGGTAAATCCAAGCATTTAACAAGTGCTAGGATTTAAAAAACACTAAAATTAAAGTAAATTTAAGTGATCGGGTCTAAAAAAAAAGGGTGCTAAACTCACCCTTTTTGTGCCGTTGCACAGCGCTAAATTCAGCTATGGCACATCGCTCTACTACTAATGAGGTGCCGTTTGCACCTGTGAACCAATAACCATGCGTGCATACAGAATCCTGTCAGTTGACTCGCACGGCTATTGGTTCAGAGGTGCAAACATCACCTCATTGAAAGAGACTGATGTGCTGTGTGATTCACTTTAAGCGTTTTGCAGGCTCCTCCTTTTGAGCCAATGCATAAGATGGATAATTAACTAATTTCTTGGAAAGTGTTATTTATTTTGGCTAATTCTTCTGCTAGAAGAGTTTCTGAGTTATATGCTCTTTCTTGTGATCCACCTTAGCTGATTTTTCATCAGGATAAGGCTGTTTTACAGACTAGTTTTTTTTACCCAAGATTGTTTCTTCAGATAACAATGGTAGAGAGATTGTTGTTCATTTTTTGTGTCCTAATCCAAAGAATGCTTCAGAAAGAAGGTTGTTAGGGCATTGAAATATTACATGGTTGCTACTAAGGACTTTAGACACACTTCTAGTTTGTTTATTCATTTTTCTGGTCATAGGAAGGATCAGAAAGTTTCTGCTTTTTTTTGGCTTCTTGGTTGAAGCTTTTGATTCACAAATCTTATCTGGAGGCAGGTCAGCCTCCACCACAGTGTATTAATTCTCAATCTACCAGGTCAATTGCCACTCCTTGGGCTTTCAAGAATGAGGCTTCAGTTGCATGCTTTTATACAAGTCTACCATTTTTAAGTTGTTGATTCTTCTGAAGCAGCCTTTGGTATGAAGGTTCCTCAGGCAGCTATCTCAGTTCGATTTTTTGCCTGTTTGATTAATTTTCAGTGCATTCAGTGGATTTAATTTCTCAGTGCAAAAATATGTTTTTAAATCCCTCCCTTTATGGTATTACTCATGTACTCCACAGCTTGGGTATTAGTTCCTAGGAGTAATGGATCATGGACTTTCACCCATGTATGAAAGTAAACATAATTTATGCTTACCTGATAAATTAATTTCTTTCATGGTGGT